>NC_079378.1:21882659-22162659 GCF_021018895.1 Seriola aureovittata | reverse complement strand
CACTAGTGGTTAGAATTTAAGAACTACAAAGCATCCTCTTGACTTTTCCACCACTGCACATAACATATAGTTTTTATTACTGATTAATCATTTAGTCTAGAAGATGTCAAAAGAATATGAATTAAGTTCCTCTCAGCTTCCCAGACCCCAAAGTGACATCTTCAGATTTCTTCTTTTGACCAACCAGCAGTCCAACACCCAAAGATATTCAGCTGAAATAGCTTCAAATCCTCACATTTTAGAGGCAAGAACCAGCAAATGTTTGGCATTTTTGTTTAAAAAAACAAACAAAAAAAAACTGAAATGATAAACCTGTTATTTAAATTGTTGCTGATTTTCTTCAACTAATCAATCCTTGCAGATCTAGATTTTTAAATCTATTTTCTGCTGTGTATTGATATTTTGGCCTCATTAGCTGATAAGTCCTAATGTGAACATTTTAGCCACATGTGAATTCTCAACACAATGGACCACCTGGTTTGTAGCAACACCCGAAATATACACATACATACTAACTCATTCACACATACTGTGCCCTCCTCTACATTGCAGCACACTAATAGGCTTTAATAAGGTGTATAATTGCCCAAACCTGCTTCTCCTGCTGCTCTTCGATGCAGCCTGCACACTGCAGAGGTAATTGCTCTGTAAATATCAATTAGGCATATCCTGGTTTTCAGCTAAGCATAGACACATAGAAAATGAGTGTGTATGTAGTTTATCATACGTATGGTGTGTGGTTTGTGGGTGCTTTGAACGAGCTCTGCAGATATGTATGTCTGACGTCTCCTCCCTCTCTTGCCTTTGCTACACTTTGTTGCCCCCTGTAAAAGAGGAGGTCAGGGAGCAGGTGCTGGCCGGGAAAGTGGAGTATTTATGGGAGCACCAAAGGCTCATAGACTGAAATATTCCAGGGTAGGGCCAACCCTGACTGTTAAAGTATATCCAGTTTAAGAAAAGGACATAGTGGGGGCTGGTATTTACCCAGCATGTGCCCCACACAGTCCTTCTTCCTCCATGACCGCCCATCGACTCTCCTCCCCCTACTGTCTATGCCTGTGTGGGGACTCAGGTTAACACACCTATCTTTTTCTAGCTGGAGCGTTTAAATAAATCCAGAAGGAGTCCCTTGAGCTGACCTCCTTTCTTTCTGCTAAGTGCACTCTCAGGAGGGATTCTGCCTAGTTGGGGTGAGACTTTGTAGAGAGGGGCGGTCTCCTCCACTGCTTGACCCCCACAGGCAGCTCAATGAGCGAACATGTGTTTTTAATTTGAATCTGGTGTCCTGGCACTTTCTACTCATGTTTTCTTGGCTTCTGACAAGTAAAGGTGTCAAGTAGAGTAAACATTAGAAGCAAAAGTAAACTTGTGTTCCTGCTGCTTCAGAAAACACAGACTCCCACTCACTCAACACTGAATCCCTGTTAAATTTGTAACCACAGTGTAAGAGCTACTACAAGCAGTTTAATCATCCTGAAATAGTTCATGTTAGGAGTGATTAAAGCCAGCAGAGGGTTCAAAAATACTATTATTCTACTTGGATCATATCCAGATATTATTAGTGGAAATTTAATGAGCACTTTTGGGGTAAGATACAGAATAAAGCAAACATGAAAGCAATCTAGTCTGCTATTATTTTCCCACCATTTTGCTGGAACCTTTTTAAAATTCAGTCTAGTGTATTCTGTCCCAGTTTTACACACTGCTGATGCTTGTACCTTATAATGAACTAATTTTATTGGGCTGAATAAGCTTTTGTATTTTCTCCGCAGATATGAAACTACAGCTATCATTTACTAATTGCCATATCTGCCTGGGTTAGACCATAATAAGCTTTTTGATAATGATATAACACATATTTTAATTGTTTATGTTTTTCAAGCTTGAAGCCAAGTATTTGAAATAAAATATCTTCACATTAACCATTTTTGTGTATGAGAAAATGCAAAAGGATTTGGATATTCATGTTCTTAAACGAGTGTTTTCACTGTTTTAAACATTCCCTAGTGGTGATTTGGTACCAAATTGATTTAGACCTGTGGGCCAGGAAGGAGTTATAGGAAACCTTCACGATATCGGAGGCGGACAGTCTGACCGGTCGATATCAGATATTTTAAAAAACAGGCAGATATCTGCTCGAGTTTCAGCAAAAAGATCACTGTGATCCTAATCTCCACATTATCATTACTTGTATCCTTCAAGGCGAGGACAAGGACAGTTGTTTGGCTGAAATGTAGGATGACAATGTAATCAATATCACTGCTGTGTGAGTCAAAAAAAATCCTGTTTTGACTGTTTTGTCTCTGTAATTGAATCCACATGGTCATGTGTATGTGATAAACTGAAAATATTACCATAATGCATATTTATCAGTGGAGATCATATGAATTCTGGCTCTTATTTTGGGCCCAGGTGCTCTTTGTTCTCCGCATTGTTGAGATGTAACTTCAAGGAAAAGAAAGGACTGAAGCTGTGTTAACAGCTATGACTAAACATAATTAAGTCAGAAAATTATCAGTAATTAACTTTGTCCCTTCTTGTTCAAGAAGTGATTTATTTTCATTTTCAGTAGAATAATCATGACATTTTACAAATCTGGTGCTCATATTTCTGCCTTCATTCTGTAAATTAACTCTATAAAATCACAGTATTGTCCATTTTCTATGACTTCCAGCTGAAACAACTTAAATGACTTAATGATTCCCAAACTTGGAAGCAGGAGCTCACAATGCCTCTCACTAGTCAACATAAACAGTTCATCATACAGGAAATGAGAGCAAGACTTTAATGATTATGGCGAGCAATGACTGCAGGGAGGAGGAAGAATGTCTGAAAGCTCATATTTGTTGAGTCATTGCTGGAAAGTCCTTATCTCTTTTTGCTTTTCATCAGATCTTCGTTCCGTGACAGGGTAAAAAGAAAATCAATTTCACTCAATTCCCTTCTGCCTCATTTCCCTGCTTTTGATAACATGGTCGACCATATTGGAGTTTCGTTATTCCCACTGAATTGTCTCTGATTTTTGATTACTCTCAGTCCAGTGGTGATGTAACTTAACGTAGTGCCATGAAATTGAGTGTAATAACGCAGGATAATGTTCACAGGATATCTGCCATGCTGCGCCAGATATGGGCACTCTCATGATTATTGTATAATTACTACATGCCATCTCCCAGCTAATTGTCTGTAATGTCATCCTTAGTTACCCTGTCATCTGACAACAGATCATGTACCCGTGCAAAACCATATGGCAGACACTACACAGAGCTACAGAAAGAAGACTGGCACCTTGATAAATGCACAGACTACCATCATATCAGTCTTTGTTGGTTTTTAATAAGTGATGGGTTTATCTTTTTGCTTTCTGAAGTAAACTGAAGATCCCCAGAGCCATGGGTCGTACAGCTGCTTTTATTTAGGTACCAGTAGTTATTGCTGCCTTTGTGTCCAAATTAGGAAGGATCTCTTCAGTAAGGAAACATTTGCTGGTTCCATCCTCACAAATGTGAGGATCTGATGCTTTTTCAGCTGAATATGTTTGGGTGTTGGACCGCTGGTTGGTCAGACGAAGCGATCTGAAGACTAAATGGATAAATAGAGGTGAAGAGAGAGCAAACATCTGTGCAAGTGAGCTGTCTGGTTCACTCATTCCACTAACAGCCTCAAATCGAACTATCAACTTTGGAACAATAGCTGGGATTAGCAAACAGGGAGGGGACTGTTTTGCATAAAGTTTGCATAGGGGAAAACAGAGAACTTGTGTCAGAGATGCATCCATCTTGTATCCGGTATTAGGGTGGAACCAGTGCTCTGCAAAACAACTGATAAAATAAATAAAACCTATATTGCAGTGTGGCCTGTTGAAAAGCTCTTCACCCTGAAACACCATGTAAACACATGTATATAGCAACTCTTGACATGATGTGAAGAGAAGTAACGTGTCTTGGATAACAATTCTGCAGTGTGAGTGATTAGACCAGCAGGATCAACGCTGGACATCTTGATAAAACAAGTAGATAACCACCACATAAAGTTCTTTGACACCTGTACCACCAAGCTCGTTGTCAGTGAGTGTGGTGAGTTTCCCAGGTGACACTCTGCGAAACTGTGGCATGTAATGAGTCAGGTATTAATTCATTCACGGGGTTTTAGAATAGACAGATATTTTAAGCATAAATATTGAAGAGCTTTGCGTTTTTATAGCTTAACATGACAACGGTAGTGGCAACAGCAACTAACATATTCTGTTGAGCTCTCTCAAGCAAGAACATTGGACTTCAAGAGAACTCTGGAAAAATACCACGTCTCCTCTCTCATCCCTGCAGATCAGATGGATCCCAGGCACTCAATATGATTTTTTTTTTTTTTTTTTTTTGCAGGACTTGGGTAGAAGGCGAGAGCCTGAGCCTAAACTTTGTGGGTAACTCAACTATGTAATCAGAAAAAAATTTGAAAAAAATCTCCTGTCCTCAATTAAAAACATAATACGCAAATTCTGGAACTTGAGCTAGCACTAGCAGGAGACTCGAAGGTAAACCACTCTGCTCCTCCCTCTGCCTGCTCCGTTACTCTCCACCCACCTTTTCACCTACGTCCTCGTCATGCACACTGTCTCAGTTGGTGCAGGGATCAGGACCTCGCTAGCCTTAGAGTCAGCCATAGCAACGTCTTCTAGCAGGTCATCTAGCATGAAGCGTCGGTGTCGGAGGAATAGTTGACCAGAACTGCGTTTACATATCAACAGACACATGATATATCTCTGCTCTGTTGCCCAGCTGCTCTTTGAGCCTTTGACAGCACCTCTCCACTTGTGGAGCATATTTCAACTTAAATTAGAAACTAGCTTTTATAACTTAAGTACTGCTCTTTAGAGCATGAGTTTGTGAAATCATGGTTTACACAGCTGCAGTAGTATCCTGACTGTTGTGTATTTCCCTCTTGAGTGATCACCATGGCACCATGGCAACAGCAGCTTGGTAAAAAGCAAAGATGGACGAAAGGACCAGAGCCTGTTGATTTCTCTGTCTGCTGCTCTATTTTCTTGGTGGGGATGAACAAGCTGTTAAAATGAGTTGAGCCTGATACGAGAGTCTGACATCTGCTAGATAACATCACAATCCTCTCTTTCCCTTTCCCGTTGCATTACATGTAGTCACAATGCAAACACCCTGCAGGAAGTTACGATTATCCTGTTGTTTCACAGCTCATCACTCAGCGTTACACTTCCACTCGAATTCAGACAGATCTCAAGTGGGAAGGGGATAGAAGTTGGTGTCTCCTGAACTTGAACTCAGCCTCCACTGGCTCTGTTGCGCTTTGATCATCTTAATCAGATCTGTTTGTTAACTCCTTTTTAACCTGGCATATGGACAAAGGGCAAAAAAGCAGTATTGATCCTGTAACCTTACAGGCCACTGGAAACAACAGAGTGGAGCTGCGCAAGAAAGTTATAATGTAGTGTCAGAAAAAAAGTAAAAGGATGTGATGTACTTGAGAAAAGCAATAAACACACTGCCAAACACAATCAATTTCTGATGTTCAGTGAATTAAATTAGTTAGTGTTGTAGATGCACTGAATGCAAATGTGAAGATATTTGGTATTGTGAAAAAACACAGGCTATTTCTCTGGTGCATACTCAAATTCACATATAGTAGAGTACAAAGGAAATGGGGAAATCTGTTTACTGTCAGCTTTGGCCCAGATGAGCAGATGGAGACAGTTTCTCTGAGGAACCCTCCCTGTTGTCTTGACAGTGCCAGCTCTTTGCCACCGCGGGCTGAGGAGGTGGCAGTCTCAGCCTGGTTTTCCTGTTGCCCCAGGGCAGGGAGAGAGAAATAGCCATCTGTGATTTACCCAGATTCTGGGCCTCATCTGCCACTGGCAAGGTGAGAGAGGAGAAACGTTATAGTTCCTGAAAAAATCCATACATCCTCAGTGCACTCCACAACTCTGCTAGAACAAAGCTTTGACAAATGCATCTATTTGATTCTGTCATATTCTGCAGTGTGTTGCTGCTGAATCGCAGACGCAGAGCTCAGAAATATCTTTAGCAACTTTCTTTTTTTGTTCAGAAGCCACTTCAGCTACCTTAACATACAGATCCAGCCAAACTAGAAACCCTTGACTGTAGGTTTATGATATTATGTCTCCATGTGAATCATCATCATATGGCTTTCCTGGAACGAACACAGCATGTCTAGACCACGCTGCCTCCCAGACATAGCCCTCTGTGCTTTTTCATGTCTGCTCAGGTTTCAATTATTCCATCCTTCCTGGCAGCCACTGTGACAGCACACCAACAACGGGTCCCGTCTCTGTCTCTCCTCCTTTGTCTGGTATTTTTGGATGAGCAAACTGGACGTGGAGTTGTGTGGAATGTGTTGCATGCTGGTGTATTTGTGTGATGTGCTGGCACCCTCTGCTGCTAGCAAAGGAGAATGCCTGGAACTCTGTTTCTGGAGGAATCTAATTTAGGATGTGCTGGTTTTACCACTAGAGCTCTCCTGTCACTGTCTACCGTTCACACTGTGGTATATTTGAATCTTGTGTTGAATAGTGTTCTTATCCTTAATTGGCTGTGCTGTAGCTTTGCAAGGATGATCTTTGCCATTTCTGAGTTCAACTTGGCAAAGGCAATGTGGGCAGTGTGACTGATTCATTGAGTAGCTGTGTAGAGAGGGGCAATTTTCATGCACAGCAATTTTTGAAAATGTCCCAGTAGTACCTGCAAATCAAAAGTCAGTTTTTAAAGGCTGTGCCCAGAACAAAGCAGTGTTTTCATTAAAGTACACACCTTTGGGTTTTATGCCACAAGCCAATATGAGTTTTCTGTAGGCTTCAGTTAATGCAGGCACAGTGGCACACACAAGCTGATAGAGACACACACACACACACACACACACACACACATTCTCTGTCTCTCATACTCTTTTATTACAGTCTATCCCAGAGCCAATTTGCTGTGATGTTCTGTGATGCAGGGGAACTGGTTGGCGTTAATGAAGCTAAAATAAGTAGAGCTTATTATAGAGCGGCACATTGGAACTATGCAGGGCTCTCTCCACACAACCACATGCACAACAGTCATTTCTCCAGCAAAAATATGCCACTCTGCAGGGATTGACTTGTGGGGACACAGCCTTGTTAATGTAGAAGGTGCTGTGTGTGTGTGTGTGTGTGTGTGTGTGTGTGTGTGTGTGTGTGTGTGTGTGTGTGGCTGTGGCTGTGGCTGTGGCTGTGTGTGCGCGCGTTGCAGATGCTGTCTCTTCTGTGTAAAGCATATATCTCATGTGTCTGAATGTCACACTTCAGAGCTAACTGGGTATAATGAGCAAAAAATGTTGCAACAGAAAACTAAAGTCTTTTGATTATTGTCAGTTGCTGAAATCTTTTTGTTGACACACTGTGGTACCAACAGGTATACAATACAGCGTGAACAGATGCTTTACATCTTGAAAAATGATCAATCATAACAATTATATGTTCAATATTAGAACAGGATTTGACTGATGAATTATTAGTTTGTAAGGGCTCTACTTTAGAAATAATCTGGTGATTTATACTCACTTTGCAAAGTATACAGTTGGCAGGTGAAATTCACTTTCTGCTGTGCTCTCATCTGCTTTCAGTTCATTATACTGTACCGGAGCTCTACGTCATGGCTACACAGCTGAAAAAGTCACTGTTGGTGTTTGTTTGTTTTCAGCACCTTTGCTGAAACAGTTTTTACATGCTTCGTAGAGAAGACTTAGTATTTATAATAATTTATAATTACCAGTAAAGCTTCATGGTACTGTATGACTGAGATCATTATCACAATATTAATCAACCAACCAATCAAACAATCAATAAATCACAGTATTTGACCCCAAAGGGAAACTGGTTACACAACAGCAGGACACAGATTTGAACAGTTTGATCTTAATATGTACAATCATGAGTTAAAATATAAAGTCTTATAGAATCAGGATCCAAGGGGTATTAGAGATATTTTTCAGTATCTATTATAAAAATATAGAAAGAAGACTCGTTAAAGTATTAGCACCTGATGGTAAACTGAACTTGCCAACAGTGTAATGTCATTATATCATTATAAATTGCAGATTTGTAAATTCATGTATATTTATTTCACCAAGCAGCTCACATTAAAACTCTGCTGTGCTGCTTACAGTATTACCACTGATACTGAAGTCAGAGGCATTTAACAGTACATGCAGTTCATGAGTGAATACAGTGTTAGACATCCAGTGTGGTCCACAGCTCCACTTTGTGCTAGAACCATGATACAATGTAATGCAATTAATTTACACACTGTCCTCGCTTTTTAAAAGGTTAAGAGCAACCATCATTATTTTTGAAATGCATATTCACCTTTGCACAAAAGTTGAAGATCACACAGATCGATAATGTGGTTCTAATAGGATCTACCTTTATTCCTTTCAACTGTTCTTTAGATCACTTTGATAGCCCTCCCCCTCCAAGCTGCTGTTAACCTTGATTCAAGTGTCTTTGCTTCACTGATATCTCTTTGAGTTGACCCGCTAAGAGCTGGGGTGGAGATGGCTGCTTTGATGCCTTTATGCCGCATCTGCTGCTTCACCAACTCGCCTCCAGCTATACAATACACTTACACACAAGACTGTCAGAAGAAACGGTGGAGAGAAACCAGCCAAGCAGCAGGGAGGGTGTAATGTGTGTCAGAGAGCATGCGGAGTGCACATGGATGTTTGTGTGCATGTTGTGATGTTTTGTTGTTCTGTGGAGGTGAGTGATGTAAGAACGATGTGAGTCAGAGGCCACGCATGGTATATCTCTTTCTTTCTCTCCTTGTACACCCCCCTCCCCCTGATGCATTTCCCCTGTCAATGCTACACATGTAGTTCACAGGTCACAATCAATAATTTGTGCTCTCCACTCCTCTCAAAGAGATGTGGCCCAACATCCACAGTAATGGCTGTTGCTAAGGAGCATGGATAATGGGATGCAGTCTATTTTTCAGGCATGTTTCAAAGTTTTTAATGGGGCTGCTCCCACATAAGAGCCCCTGAGTGAATTGTGGTAATGGCCAGTGGAATGAGCAGGGATCCTCACCATACTCTGGAATCATAAGTGTTATAGCTTGGAGGTCATTATCCTCTGGTCCCATGCTGACTTATCCTCTGCCATGATAAAAAAAACAAAAGAAACAGAGAGAGGTCCACAAAAAGATTTTATTGCCTGTACTTACATAGCAACTGGATGGGGAAGAGTGAATAGTACTGCACTGGCATTTATTAGTGTTGCAATGAGTCTGGTCTGCCACAATTAGCTGGGACATGTCTCTGTGGCCTTTAAAGGTCACACATGTACATATTTATTCATTACCTCATTGTCAGATTTGGTTTATATGTTATAATAAAAGACGTGTTTACATAGGTTAGAAATAACTCCAGTTGTAATGTTAATTATTAAGTGGTAGACAATATTTCCGCTTTTCCACTTCTCCCTGCTTGGTATCACTCTGTACATATTTCCTCTGTTTCAAAGCATAAACCTGTTCTAAGTGTTTGGTGATCCTCTTCCTCTAGTGCCACCATGAGGTTGATGTTTATGGTTTTGTAAAATGTCTCCACAGATATTGGATGACTTGCCATGAAATTTGGATCAGACATTCATGTTCCCGTCAGGATTAATGATAATGACTTCAGTGATCCTCTGACTTTCTTTTAGTTTTTTTTTTTTTAGGACTTTTTATGCCTGTATTATAGCCAGAATGAGAGAGAGACATGAAAGTTGGACAGAGACAGAAGGAATGACATGCAGCAAAGAGTCATGTGCCGGACTCGAACCCAGGCCTCCGCGGTAAGTACTAAACCTTACTGGTACACGCTCTACTAGGTGAGCCCTGAGGCGCCCTGCATGTTTCTCACGAAAGTGTCAGAAGTGTCCCCACGTCCTCTAGTGGGACCTGTGCTCACAGCCCAGCACTGTGCAGCTCAATGACATTCACCAGAGAACACCAGAATTGGCAGGTCCACCACTGGCGCCCTGTTCTCTTCACAGATGAGAGCAGGTACACACTGAGCACATGTGACAGGTGTGAAAGAGTCTGGAGACGCCGTGGTGAACGTTATGCTGCCTGTAACGTCATCCAGCATGACCGGTTTGGTGGAAGGTCAGTGATGGTCTGGGGAGGCATATCCTTGGAGGGTCTCACAGACCTCCATGTCACAGCGAATGTTACCCTGACTGCTGTTGATGAAATCCTCAGAGCGATTGTCAGACCTGACGCTGGTGCAGTGGGCCCTGGGTTCCTCCTGGTGCAGGACAACGCCCGGCCTCATGTGGCCAGACTGTGTATGCAGTTCCTTGATGACGAATGCATTGATGCCATTTACTGGCCCTCATGTTCCCCTCACCTAAATCCAATTGAGCACCTATGGGACGTTATGTATGGTGTATCCGATGCCACCAAGTACCACTACAGACTGTCCAGGAGCTCACTGATGCACTGACCGGTCTGGGAGGAGATCCCCCAGGACAAGATCCGCCGACTCATCAGGAGCATGCCCAGTCGTTCATGCATACAGGCACGTGGGGGCCATACACACTAGTTGGATCAGCCTGTGATTTAAATTTGTTACTTTGATCTTCAGTGTGATTGTGAATCCAGCCTTCAATAGGTTGATGATGTTGTAACATCATTTTGGGCTCGACAAATTATACAATGTACATCAGTAAAGATTTTCAACTTGAATAATTCGTTCATAAAGATCTGATGTGTGATTTAAGCATTCGTAAGCATAATTTATTTGAGCAGTGTATTTGCAGCAGATCAGTAATTCAGTACTGATCTTTAAAAGATGTGAGTTTAGCAGATTGTTGAGGATAGTGACTGAGATGATATAAGTAATAACAGTGAATGTGAACAGAAATCTGTAGTCAGTGCATCCAGTTTATCATTGTCTCTATCGGTAAATTGAGTAAATGCGAAAAGCCCAGTTAGTGTAGAGTGCAGTAGGCCACACTGAGTACGGAGACGTCTCTCTCTCTGGGATTGTTTGTTTGTTACTTATCCAGCCCATTCATCCTTCTAATTTTGATATTGCATTTTTATTTTCTGTTCTTTGCTCCAGCAGATTTGTTCAGCAGCTTGTGCTTAATTGCCTCGATATTTATGTCCAGCTTCAAGAGAAACACTTGTGTACAAGGACACTCTTATAAACACACACACAGAGTGAGATGCACAGCAGTTTACAGAGGTGGGTCATGTTCCATCTGAGTATTATGCTGATATCCTGTTGAGTTAATGAAGGTTAATATGAGATTGTTTTGTAATGGGAGATGAAACTGTGGAGATACCATTTTTCAGCTTTCATCAGAAATACACAGTATTTACTTTTCAAATAGTATTTCTTGCATTTTAATGGAATAATTTGCCTGATGCAAAGTACTTTTTAGAAATCTGAAAGAAGCCCATTGGACTCTTTATCCTCACTGATGTTAATGAGTATTTCATGTGGACATGTCTAGTGGTTGAGCTGTAGCTGACCCGAGTCCACACTCTCCGTGTCCTGTATCCACTCAGTTTGTTACAACTGGCTAAACACACCAGACTCTAGCACACATGTGGCTTAGTTTACATTGTTCTCCCACCAGAGATTATTATGGATGATTTCAGATGGAAGATGTCTGTCCATGTATGTGTATGCAGACAACCATACACTCGTGTACTCTCTAACGCATGTTGCTGGAGGGAACACCTCATGGGCAGTTGAAAGGTTGTCACAGTCACATTCATCACACTCAGCATGTCATGTAACAAGAGTCTGAACAATGGCTTTTGAAGGCCATGTCAGTGTTTTGTGTTAATATTCAGCATCACTGGAATCATTTTTCAAAACACAGGACACTTGAATCACACTGTCATCTGTTGAAGTCAAGAGTTATCCATAGACAATTAGTACAGTATCAATACATTACCAATTATATCAGGGCTCTACAGAATTAGGTGATGTGGGTAAAAAAATAATTTTAGCACACCGGTGTGAGTGATTCTGAGGTCACAAAATGCACAGACTCTGAAGCTCTGACCATAATGAATATGTTAACAAATCAGTTATCTTAAAGATCAATATACAGAACATTTAAGTAGCAGCTCTTCATTTTTAACTGGCACTCACAGTTGCTTTCTCCAGTTAATGAAATCAGCAGTCACTCATTAATATTAATTCTGTGAGTAACTTGATGGGAGGCCAAAATTGACTGTTGTGTGGTTTGTGTTGTCTCTGCAAGCTGGTGTGTGTACTTGACCTGTTGATGAGGTAAAAGAAGCAGTACTCTCTAATTCCACTTTATAGCTGCAGCTTTTTGTAGGTTCCTTTAAGCCTAAAATGTCACACCACATATTCAAAGTTATTTAGAACCTGAAATACATAGTGAGGTGAGTTCAGAACATGTAGAACATTTTACTTCACCATTATAAGTATTGTTTGTAGCTGTTGGTCTGTATGTGTTTGTCCTGTGTCCTTTTTGTCATGCTGTTTGTTACATTCAGAGGACCACAACAGAGCTAAGCCTTCAGACTTTTTGTATTTTAACCCTTAATGATTGGAACTAATTGCAATCAGTCTGTCTAACTCATCAAACACATTGATTGATTGATTAATTCATTGATTAATTCATTCATAACTCCAACACAATGATAGGTATGCTCTCTAGCTGATCACGTCTCCTCAGTTTCAGGGGTAAAAATCATTTCTTTGCTGTATGTATATTAACTTAACTTTGTATGCGGAGCATCTTTGGCACAAGCATTTCTTTTAGGATGATTTGAATTCCAATTTCATTTTCAAGTTGTAGCTGCAGGTTTCACATATTAATTAGGCTGCTGCTCAAAACAGCTTCTGTTGTATCATCCAACACGTTTCCACTGAATCTTTTTAATTTTAGACAATTTAGTAATTTTTCAAAAATTTAAAGGTGTATTGTGTAAGATTTTGCTACTTGCTCCACCTCCATATGGTGCAGCATTTCACCTCTTCACCCCCGTCCAGTTAATCATATTTTTGTTTTCCCTGTGTTTCTCATAATTTATTATTTATCTGTACATTTATTGTGGATATTGAAAAAAATGTTGTTAGCACTGAGACAAATTATGAGTACCTGTAATACAAACAGTATGTTTTTTATTTACCTATAAAAATATGGATTTTGAATCTGTGTCATGCAGTATCCCTTGGTGTTTGGTGCAGTATACAATCAACACATTTATAGGAAATAACAATAAAAAGGTAAAATACACAGTCAACAGTCAAGAATATAGATATACATAGATACACATATCAAAAAATAAAACAATGAACTATGTACAAAAGTGTTAAGTTAATATCACAGTATAGACAATATCTATTCTGTGCAGGGATAATACTCCAAGGTGTTACTGTAATGTGGTTGTTGATGATTGATGAGGCCAGACAGAAGAAAAGGCAGGTGCTGGTCCATCATTGAGGAAGACTGGACTGGAATTCTGGTCTTGATACAGACAAACATGTGATAGGACAATTAGTTTAGATCATACAAGTTCTTTATATTCAAACATGTTAGGTCTGTTGTGTGTGTATAATAAATAGTAAGGATAGATATGAATATGCTAAAATAAATACAATATTAATATTGGCATGAACATGCTGAGATATACACAATGTGAACACTAGTATCATTGATATTATGAAATGTAACCAATAAACAATAGAGAGTACTACAAATATGGATATACTGTAAAATACATAACCAATATAGGCAGTGGTTTAACTGTGGTATAAATATTCATTATAATGAATCAGCAGTATGAACATGTATACACTGTGGCTCTTATTTAATCACAGTGGTATTGACAAGTCTTACTTGGAAAAGTGAATGATAGAATTTTACTCACCTACACCTTCCTCACTGTGTCTGTACACTCTCTGCCGCTGGCGTTGGTGGGACAGGTGGAAGTGGTGTCCGAACTGGCTCAGGTCCTGATGAAGACAGAGGTATGCTGAAAATTCCTCAGAAATGTAAAGACGTAGTGAACTTTCAACCGTGCCTGATCTCATAACATTAAAGTGGTTACAACATGGTGAACCGATCGACGTATTCACTCGGTCTAATGGATCCATACAATCTCAATTTACAGTCATAATAAAATAAGCCTAAAATTACTGATGTAACTAGCATGACAACAGCTGTAGGAACAGGCAAAATTCTACTAAACCGCTAAAACACCTTTCGTCAACATCAATATCAAACATTTATGCCACTTGAAATGTTTGTCGGTACGGTTTGTCATCAGTTGCACTAATGATACTTTTCGCGAAAGACCAACATTAGAGTTTTCTCACCAGTCTAAAAGAAAAGTTGCGAGCTCGGCATCAAACCGCATCTCTTTACTCGCCCAGAGCTTTCTCCAGCGGTGGAAAGCCACATCGAGAGTTACTCGTGATTCTTTTCTTTGCTGTTGAATGTGGTGTCTTGTCGGGAGCGGTCCTTCGGGATGGAGATAATGATCGTTTTCCAGGAGCTTCAGCCATCTCTGCGTTTCTGTGATGCTAGTCAGGAGCTGTAGCGTAACTTGAAGCTCTGGAGGAAGCTGTTTTTCGGGGGACTGAGGGCAGACTCGACGCTACGCTGACTCACACGGCATCTAGTGTAACAAAGTGGTATTACAACACGGGACATGTCAGGGCTAGCTGGTTAGCATGCTCATTTCAGTAGAAATCTGTGAAATACAATAGATGGAGGTCTTGGTCATGACATCATCATTGTGGTTCTTCACATACTGTTGATAGTGTTGGTTCATTTTTTGAACATTTTAAACCAAAATTCTGGCCAGATCTTACACATTAAACCTTTATTAATAACATGAATAGGTTCAATAAAATTAAAATTTGAATGGCTTCAAATTCAGTAGGTGGATTTAATACTGAATTCAGTTTCCATAAAATACTATCAGACCCTAACAACAATTGCAAAGCCTCAAAATAACTGTCTGCATGTATGCTGTTTGAAAATGTCCTTTGTCAGGTTCAAAGAACATCATCCTATTTTTTTCAACTCTTTAGTAATCTCTTACTTAAGTCAGTTTTCTCTTACCTCTTATGAGTACTGTATTTTTAATGTTAAAAAAGAGATGCATTCATGTTGTTTCTTTCAAAAAGAAATGTCGTAAAGCCCTGCGCGTCAATTCCATCATATCAAAAATATATAACCTCGTCTGTTCAGTATGTAACAAAACCATTGAAAGTCTGCTGGTAATTGTAACAAGGATTCTGGTGTAGAAACAACTCATTTTGTCCCACAAACTTTGTTATGGCATTCAGTTGTTTTTTTGAACAGTCCTGGGTTGAGCTGTTTTCTTCTCGTGTGTGCGTTCTGAAGTGCACAGTTAAATAATGCTATTAACATGAAATCCATGCTGTGATTAAACAACTTTGTGCCCTCTTTTTCTGGCCACTAGCAGGTTCCTTTACTCACTTTTTCATGAATTTCATCTCTGTTTCTCCTTCTTAAATCATCTTTTCTGGTAATGATTCGGAAGTGTTGTCGTCCAGGGTGCACATGCAAAAGATTTCAGGGCCCTGGCTAGCATCAGTTAACCCAGCAGCAGACCAGCTCCAATTCTACTTCCAGCCATCCTGTTTCTGAACCTTTGCCTTACAACTAACACCCTCCCACCCCCACTCGCCCTATCCCAGCTCTCTCCTGTCTGTGAGCAATTAGTCTGTGTTTATCTGTTTCCTGCTTTCATCTGATCCATCTACCGACCGATGCTGGGACAGCTGGGTCTGTGGGCTGCTTCCCTCGTAGAAGGGAGGAGAGGGCAAATGCGTGCGAAGGCATTCAGACAGGGAGGAGGTGAACTCAGACATCATGGTGTTGGCAATGGCTCATGCATCTGAAAGTCATTGAAACATGGAATCATTTCCCGTGCTTTTTCTCTTGCCTATTTCTCTCTGGAGTTTATGTTTCCCCTCCTCAAAGAAATCCCTGTCCAAAGTGCCTTCTGACTTATGTAGTGAGGATACCCCCCCCCCCTTCTTTTTTCTTTTTCTTTTTCTTTTTTTTGGGGGGGTGGGGGGGTGGGAGATCCACTAAAGCCCCTTTTACACTGGACAAAAAACACTTACACTAACACCCGCTAACATCTGGCTGTTGTCATGAGTGCGAAAGGGTACAGCTGGCATTCACTTCGCTTTAATTTTGGCCTTTTTTCTGTGCTGTGACGTCTTTCAGAGCACCAACACTGTAAACAGACCTGTCACTTGCCCAACATGGTGCTCTTTAACCAGAAACACCGCGGCTACACCATCTGCTCGGGGCTGCAAGAGTGAGCACAGCCCCAAAATAAGTTTTAAAAACACACAATCACCAAAGCATCAAAGACAGAGGCTCCGACACTTAAAGGAGCATCAACTTAACCAGTGTGTACTTTAGGGGACAGATGTAGACTTAAAGCTGAAGTTATTAATATGGGAGATGTTAGCCTGAGTTAGCAAGATTTTGAAAGTATCCAACCGAAAAACTCCCACCCCCTCCCTTCAGGCATAACTCCAAAGCCACTCCCCTAAAACACATGAACGCGCAATGCTGGAGTCAACAAGAGAGAGAGAGTGAGTGAGCGGAGCTTGTCATTGTGATATCCCATTACAGAATGGTTCGTTCACAAGTAAGAAAACATAGCAGCCATTACAGACATAAGATAAATACTATAAAACGACATCTGCTCACAACTACAATGCAGACATCACCAAACATAAAGGCTACACAGATTACATACAAGGCAACGTTATGTGTAAACATAATGTTAGCTACACTGTGTACTAGCATAGCTGATGTTGCTTACACCTGCATCCATTATCTATCCATCTTATATAATGTTAGCTTTGGCTAACACTTAAAACATACGTTGGTCTATGATGAAACAGCTGAAACTGTTTATGAAGCAGCTACCTATTTTCAAATAACAGAACCCCCCTCCCCATCCACTTCACAAAACAAAAACATCAAATTAATTACCTGTCTAACAGAAATACAGCCACCATCGCATCGCTTTTTAGCTCCTCTGTCCCCTCAGTTGTCACCATCTTTGAAAAGCGACATCAATGTTGACTCTAGTTTGGCCTCTTGCACTGTCCACTGGAGTTTTTACAGCCCTGTGACTGGCACAGAGGATGTAGTTTTTTCTGTTTATTGTCAGAGCATTTGATTTATTCATTGCTATCGGAATATTAAGAGCATTTAAAGGAATATAACAAAAAGAGTTTCTGAAACAGATTACCTACTCCTGCTTTATAAGGAGTTATAAGGGGTGGTTTGTCAAATTTTGGACTGAAGTCATGTCCCCAATAGGGAAACAGCAGATTTTTGGATCACTGGTGGATGTTAGGGCAAATAGAGGTTATGGTAAGGGTAACAGTGTGTTTTTTTTACATGCTGGCTTCCACCTGTAACTCTCTACTGGCCTTTGCAATGGCATGGTTACGTTATGTAATCACACTGCATCATAGCACTTAACTCTCATAGGTATTTCGTTTAGCCAAAACCAATTTCAGGTGTGTGACGGATAGTGTAACTTCTG
The DNA here is from genome assembly GCF_021018895.1 of Seriola aureovittata. NCBI lineage: Eukaryota > Metazoa > Chordata > Actinopteri > Carangiformes > Carangidae > Seriola > Seriola aureovittata. The sequence goes on along the minus strand of NC_079378.1, from coordinate 22,145,059 downwards.
CACTTAACTTTCATCTAAACATTTTCCCACAGTTCTGCTCACAGTCTTCACATGGTATCTTATCCTTCCTCCCTCCAGTTAAGTGCTTAACACTTAGATTCAGTCACAGTGATTAGATTGGATTATAGATTGTGCATCCTCTCCCTGCTTGTTGATCTTCTCCATCACATCTGAAGGAGATGGTAAGTGACATTATCACTGCACCAGTGGAACGAGGCATGGCAGCGTTGTGATGTTGAATATTTTCATCAGTGGACATCATGTTGCTGCCCCCCATTGAAGGAAATACAGAAATACACCAGACAGTGATGATGTCAGAGACATGCTCATGGGTTTGCAGAGTGACTACACACCAGCAGTGTTCTCTTGTGACCTTGATGTTTCCTTTGGTTGGTTGCAGACAGCCTTTAATGAACAAATCAAACATCTTTGAAAGTATTTCTTCACCCACTCTGTGATCTTCCGCTGTATATCAGCTGTGCTGCTGCTTCTGCAGAATAGCAGGCGGCTTTAGGCCTTGATAGCTTTATGGCTCGAGGGACAGCACTGTCAGTCGCTCAGTCAACCACTTTAGTCCAGACTGAAAGTGTCAGATGAATTGTCATGAAATGTGGTACAGACATTCATGATTCTCCGATGATTTGAAACTTTATCCTCTGACTCTCCATCCAGCGCCATCTTCAGGTCAAAATTTCTGTTTATCCAATATTTTGATTCAACGAACAAATACCTGCAAAGCTTATGACACTTCATCTGCTTCAGCTGTACTCTGGGTATTGCTAATGAGAAAATGTGAGTATACTAACATGCTACACTAAGATGTTAAACCTATACCTGCTGAACATTAACAGGCTAGCACTATCGGTGTGAGCATGTTAGTGTGCTGAAGTTAGCATTCAGCTCAGAGCACCACTGAGATTAAGCTGCTAGCATGACTATGACTCTAGTCGTGTTAATTTATTTTCAAACAACCTCAATTCAGTGTAGCTGAAGTTCTTTCCTATCATTAACGCCTCCAGCTGGGAAGATTAGGTGCATGAACAAATACACAGTTTTACTTTATCTTAAAATGGTCTATATGAAACAGTGATATTATGTTAATTTTAAGTCTTGTGTTCTTCCAGGCATTCAAATGATTGAGTACTATACTATATGAAAACCACTGAGCCTTTGATAATTTGTCAATTATTATTTGTTTTTGGCAAGACTTTATGGCTTAGAAAAACTGTACAAGGAAACTGTATATTTAAAAAACATTTGTTAATTGCAGCCAATGAAACATGCAGTCCATTTTTCCATGTGCTAAACTGTTAATTGGATTGTGGATTATTTCATATTTCATCTCTTATTAAATCATACTACACGCATTTTTATAGATAATAACATATACTGTACATCTCCTGCCTGTCAGTGCAGCCCTCCCAAAAGAGGAAATTCCGGTTATTACTGCACCTCATGGACCTTAATACAAGTTGCCTCACTGCATTTTACAGCAAAAGTAATTTGTGCCAAAGCAGCCTGGTGCCATAATCCCCAGTATTAGCAGGAGGAGGGAGCAGGCTAACGTGATTTCCTGGCTGTGGCCTAGATGGGACTCGGGCCTGTATTATCTGGCCATCAGAGAGACTCAGCTTCAACTCTAATATCTATGTGCGTGGAGAGCAGGAAATGGCCTTTGTGTTGCTGGCCAATACAGCCTGCGGAGAGGAAGAGAGGAAACATGCACTCTGTCGTGCCATGTCGGGCCACTGCCTCTCGGTGCGTGCAGCAGTGCAACAGAGAGAGGAGGAGAAGGAGGTCTACGAATATGAGACAGTTGTTGTAACCATTCTTAGAGACGAACTGGGGTCAGACAAACTCAGAGCTGTTGCTCTCCCTACCCTCCTCCAGCCTTTCCTTTTGTCTCTTCTCTTACTTTACATTTGATTATGTGAGGAGCCCCTTGTTGCATTTAACATTACTAAGCTGTGATAGAGCCCCTGAGAGCTTAAAAGATTAAAGCAAACTCAAAGAACATTTAAGGAAGTAGAGAGATAGTTTTTTGCAGGAGGGTTTGGTGTTTTCTTCTTCGTACTCGCTCTTTTTTTCGTGCCAGCGGGTTTAATGGAAAATTGGAGCAGGGCTGAGGTGTTGTGGCTCTGAGGGGTTGAACATCTGGACAGCTGTATCTGGAAGACAGAGGGGGGGAGATGAGTCTGCTGCTTGCTAACACACAGACAAACAAACAAACACACAAACAGAAATTTGCTGGGATGTGCTCATGTTCTTTTTTTCCTCATCTGGTTTTATTTCTTTTTGTAAAGTGTTATATTATATTGTTGTGTTGTTAGCATTATCATGTATCAAGCAAAAAGGACACTCCTGAAAAAGTATATACCACGGATGTCAAGTACGCAGACACAGCCATGTCCATACTAAACGCACACACACACACACACACACACACACACACACACACACACACACACACACACACACACACACACACTCAGGTCTCAGGTACTCAGGTACTCAGGTCTGTGTTAACCCCCAGGAGAGGCAGAGCCTCCAGCAGGAAAACGCCTGTGCAGGCAGGCAGCTCCAGGGCCCCTGTAGGCTTTTAAAGCTGTTTCTCTGTTCAGCCCAGTGGGAAGGAAGTATTCAACAAGGGAGAAATCAAAAGGAAACATATCAAACCACATGCACCTATGAGACGTATCACTGTATTAGATAGTTGTCCAAAAACTGGAGCATGAAAACCAATTTCTTCCTCCTCTACGCCTCCTGCCTGCTGATAAAGCCATGCGGAAACAATGCTCCTTAACCTCAAGTTATTCCACTCTGCTGCCCCTGAAGTTAATTGTTTTGATATGATCTCTTTGCACACTATGTTTAATTGTTTAACGAGAGACCCACAAGCATTTCACGTTAACTTTATAATCTCCAGCAAGTGTGTATTATAGTCCTTAACAGATAATCACCAGAGCACTGACTTCAGTTTTTCAGCCTTGCTCAAGTCTCTGTGTCTAAATACAAACCAAGTTTTGAAATGATACCCTGAGCTACTTCTTTCTGTTTTGTTGGATCTCGGCCCTCCGAGCTCATACAGCTCTGTTATCCAGGCACAGCGATGGCCATGGGGGACATGGCCAAGCGTAGGCATGTGTGTGGGAAGTGAGCAGACAGGCAGGCTGTCACTTAGCATTACAGCACTACAGGCTCCCCGTGGGTGACATGAGGAGAGTGGAAAGTGAGAAGACGAGAGAAAGAGAAGAGTTAGGAGGAGAAAACGGGAGCGGAGCAAACGCTATACAGCAGCCCACACACCGAAACACACACCCGGCCCAAAGCAACCCCCAACTAGGAAACCTGCTGTTTGTTTTTCTTTTGATTAGACCAACTGCTGAAGATAAGCCCACCTGACAAGACTTCACTGCTGGCCTCTGACATAAGAATCCAAAGTGAGAGGATGCTAAAAGGTAGAGGGAAGGGTTAAAGACTCCTGGGGAGAGAAGAAAAAATAGTCGGTACATAATGTTCATCTGGTGGGCTGTAGATCAGTGAATACAGTGGCATGCAAATGTTTTGGCACTGTGGCCAAACTTTCTGTTATTGTGAATAGCTAAGTGAGTAAATGATGACCTGATTTCTTTTGTTTTTTTATTTCCATCTTTTACAGTTTCAAAAAAACAAAACAAAGCAGAAGCAAAGGTTTTGGCTCTCTGCATGGTCAGTGTGTAGCAACATCCCCTTGGCCAGTATCATAGTTTGTAAACGCTTGTTGTAGCAGTTAATAGTCTTTCAATTCTTCACTTCTCTTTCCAGACATGTTCAGTGATGTTTAGGTCCAGGGGCTGTGAGGGCCGTGACAAACCCTCAGCTGGCGGCTCTTGAAATAGTTCATTGTGGATTTTGAGGTGTGTTTAGGATCAATATCCTTTTGTAGAAGCCATCTTCTTTTCATCTTCAGCTTTTTTACAGACAGTGTGATGTTTGTTTCTGCGATTTGCTGGTATTTAATTGAATCCATTTTCCCCTCTATCAGTGAAACGTTCCCTGTCCCACTGGCTGCAACACAAGCCCAAAGCGTGATTGATCCACCTCCTTGCTTAACAGCACATTGTTCCTTTCATGAAATTCCGTACCTTTTTTTCTCCAAACACAACTTTGTTCATTGTGGCCAAGTTCTGTTTTAAAGGGGACCTATTATTGACATTTTTAGTGTTCATCATTTCATTCTTGGTGTCAACTAAAATAGATTTACATGCTTGAATGTTCGGAAAAGACATTATTTTTCTTCCTCTGTACATTTTATACTGTACCAATCAGAGCCCAGTGTGCTCTGATTGGTCAGTTTGCGGGCATCTACCTTGGCAAAGACACGTTCCGCATGTCTTTTGTAAACAAACGGTTTTTGCAGCTTCGGTTCTGCCTTTTCCTTTTTATGAAGAGTCTCATCCTGAACCAGAAGATGACAGACCCGATCCACCTTCTCAACCTGGACTTGGAAAACAAGCGTGTACCCACTGTCCGGCAGCCGGAGCGAGGGAAGAGGCAGGAATGTGGATGTGCTGCGAATCAAGACACTGGCCAGTCTGCAAAGACTTCAGATGACAATGTTCATAACTTGGAATACTTTTATGAGAAACCCTTTTGAGTCTTTATGTGTGGACACTTCTGGAATAAAGGAATATAAATAATGGAAGAACAGTCAGTCAACAAGTAGGGATCTCTTGCTAGTTTACAATGCAGGTAAATCTGAATGAATTGAAAACTTTAGAGGGTATAGTTACTGAAAAATTAACTGAATGGTTAGATTATGGATAATTTATTTGAGCTAACGAGCTACAGCATGTCAATGTTTACAAAGGTTTAAGCATTTATATCTTTGCTACGCTGCTTCTTACTAACGTGATCAGGTCGCGGCGAATTTGAAACATCACAGATCCACAATGATAATGCAGACTGACAGGCTGTGAGTCTGAGTCCCTCCGTTCAGCCACATTAAGTGTGAATTATAGAAGTAACCTTGTGAAGATGAAGCGTCTAACTGTGTGCGGTTTCTGGAGCAGTCCTCCTTGAAGTGCGGGCTCACACTTTAATGTTTGGAGCAGTGGAGGACCGTGGAAAAAATGAAGTAGATTTCTCCAAGCAAATTGAGAACACAGTGTCTTTTTTAGCATGGCTACAAAACTAAAGAAAACTCTTCATTATAAGTAGTTATGTGCTGCACCTTGTGTGGGGGCGTGCCAAGCTTACAGGGGGTGTCCAGCTTGCAGGTGGGCAGCACAAAGAGACGTATTGACGTCAATAGGACCAGGAAGTAATGTCTGGACCCCCCCAAAAAAACCACAGTTTTCTTCTTATGAATCTTCCATGAAGGTCATATCTGTGCAGGTGTTGCTGCACAGTAGCACAGTGCACCACCCCTCCAGAGTCAGCTAGATCATGAAGGTCTTTGCAGTCAAACGGGGGTTTTGATTTGCCTGTCTAACTGTCCTACAAGCAGGTCTCTCAGAAGTTTTACTATCTTCTTATAGCCTTCTCTTGCTTTGTGGGCAGCAACTATTTTAATTTTCAGAGTGCAGGGCAAGAGAAGTGCATGGTTGCTGATTGTTGGGACAAGGTCTCAGGAGTCAGAATATGTATAAAGCTTTGAAATTTGCATCACCTGGCTTTTTGTAACGATGATTGTGAACAAGCTAATTAAGATCTAAGACCTTGGTGAAAGTTATCTGAGAGCTCAAATCTCTTGGGGTGTCCAATCTTTTACTTTTTTACTCTAGAATTGTACATAACAAAAAAAATACACTAATCTTGCTTAAAAAGTGAAAGAATGTTTCAAAGTCTGGATTAAGGATTCAGAGCTATAAGATAGTTTGTCCTATTAAACTGTGGAGCTAAAGTTAGCACCAGCAGCTACGAAGTAGAGCCGTGTCAGTCAGACGTGACTTTGTAATTATTACCACAGCAGGACAATTCTGCAGCTGTTATTAATAATTATAATATCACTTTTGATTAAATAATAATCATATCATTCAGTAACGTTAAGTCTGTTTCAAATGAAATATCTTAATAAAGATAAATTGGTCAGTTTTTCTGATAAAAGAAATGTTTACTTATATTGGATTCTTCTGTGACTGACTGAACAACAAGCAACTGTATTATTTTATCTGGTTCTATTCAATACAAAAAGAACATAAGCTTGTGTTAATACTTGGTAAATTATGTTGGATAAATAATTTCCAATGTTATTGATTGAAGAATTATAAGCCTTATCTTGCATAGAAAGTTTTTTTCTTACCACAAACTGCCTCTCATGTACGTCTAGCCAGCCAAACTGTTTACATCATTTGCTACAGATGCCAAACAATTCCCTGTAAAAGCTCCATTTTTATAAGCATAGCTCGTGTAAGAGATCAAGTCAAACTAGGATGTAAGTCTTTCCTGTTCTCCCACAGTGACTTTTTTCCTGTACTGGCACAAAACTATCCCAGGGCAAAGGAGACTATGTTTCCATGGATGGTAATACAGTTATTGGCACTACTGAGTCTGATTGCTTTTGTTTATAACCCTCTGCTGTCCTATGATAGAGAGGTTGTCTCAGTTAAACTCGGGAGCTGCCAAATTAGGCTAAATCCTGTGGGATACAGGAGCCCATTCTAGCTGGCAGACATCTCAAGCCATAGTCAAAGGTGACATGATTATATACACAGTGGTGTTGTGTGTATGGGATCTGGGCCCTCTGCACTGAGGGGAGTGGCAGAAGGTAAACAGTGGCTGGGTGGCCCAGTCTCTGCTCTGGCTGTGGCCTTTTTAGTCCTTAAGCCTTCACAGTAGGCCACTGTCTTTTTGAAGATCCTGTTCATAATGTTAGTTTGCTGCCCTCTTCTGAAACCTTGAGTCCGCACTGATGGCTCTGTTTACATAGTGATTTCATTGATCGGACATATCATGAATGATGTGGAGACATGAGCAAAAATTTAGCTTGTAAATGCACAAGGACAGGGAATTTGTTTGGGCCATTTTAAACTACAGTCCTCACAGTCGAGAAATATAAGATCACAAAACTCTCAAATGACACAGAGTCGGCACACCTAGAGGAACGCACCAGGAAATGTCACTGTGTAATATTCAGATGCTGAAGTAATGGCTTAAACATAAAAACAGTACAACTGTACTGATGGACTAGGCTGCCTTCCAAACATGCTCCCAGTGGAACTTTCAGACAAATGTTTTCTGTTTTCAGTAAATTTTACTATGCGTACATAGGCTGTCTGTCTGTCTGTCTGTCTGTCTGTCTGTCTGTCTGTGGTCTTTTACAGTTGCTGCTGTAGTTCTGATGTGGTGACAGGATAATGTCACCTGCTTGAGGTGTTCATGGCAAACAATGTTAGGAAGCTTATATGAAGCTTCGCTGCTTCATTTGAGGCTCAGTTTATGGTTAATGTCAACATCTGTTTCAAGCAGCAAATGAATCAAAGTACACAAGGTCAACAGTCAACAGCTTTAGTTTTCTTGAACATACAGTTCATCTAACTGAGTACGAGTAGTTCTATGTGTTTCCTAAAGTACAGCAAGCTGAAAGCTCGGACACTACTTATGGTCTGTGTGTGATAATGCTTTGTTTATATAAATATACAATTGTGAGGGAAACTTTGTTACTTAAAAATACATTTTTCACCACCTGTAGCACTGGACAGCCGTTGATAAGAGGCTTTTATCATTCATGCTGTTTTTCTCGTTCAGCTCTTTACAATGACTGATGAGATCTTCTGTGAACACAGATTTTTGCCAAAGTTTTGGTTATTTCACATAAGACATCAACGTATTTGTATTTTTGTCTCTGTCACAGGTTTGAATCTAGCTGTGCGGTTGTTTGTGTGTTTTACAGGCCACATCATCAGATCTAATCATACTACACCCACAGAGTCCTTAATGCTTAGTAAATTATGATTTGATTTGATTTGATTGATTATGTTTTTTTCAAAGTGTTTATAAGTGAATGTTTACCAGTTTATCAGGAAAAACAATTTTTCATTACCTCAAAGCTGCTCTAATCTATAATGTAATACTAACAATAGAACAAATTATCAAGTGTGATGTGCAGGATGATGCTCATTGTGACACCCACAGACAGGTCTCACCCAACTCTGCATTTCCTCTCAGCTCTACAGAGCTTTAGCATCTCTGAATGCATCGTTTAGGTTTCAAGGCCTGAGGCGTTACCATTTTGATTCAGTCTGTTAGCACCATTGTGTTGATATCCACTGTCCACTACCTGGTCAGTACTGAACAGCAGACAAGGCTGGTGAACATAGTGGAGCATTTAGAAGTTATCTTCCTGTGTGTTTGGTGGAGACCAAGACAGCGCAAAAAGAGAGTGAGCACTGGACTCATAATATATGAAACTGAAACACTACATATTTGAAGCTATCATGCAGAGTTGAGCTATATCCAATGCGATCTTGACATAACTGCATTTGACAGAGGCATATTTGTGAAGCCGTCAGCGTTTATTTGGCTCATGGGAACGCTGCGCCTTCAGGGTCAGACCAACATCAGGGGCTGTTGTCTGTAGAAATAATAACACAGTGTTACTTTACAGAGGGCAGAGAGACGCAAGATTGAAATAGATACAGAAGGGGGTTAAATGAGGTCGGACTCAAAGAGCTGAACAGTCCACAAAAGAGCAGTAGGAAGCACTGGGGGGAGACATCGAGTGAGTAAAGGGCAAAAGAGGGAAAAAATGAAAAAAGAGCAAGAGAAGGAGAGAAAGGGAGCAAGTAGGAGACGAAAGTTAGAGGAAGGAGAGAGGGAGAGGGCAGTGAGGGAGGCTGGTGCTTCAGTCTTTAGAGTTTGCCCACTCAGAAGGGAAACATTCCCCCTTCTGGCATCTGCCACCACTGCCGAACACAGCTGAAGCCCATCTGAGGAGCTCTTCTGTCAGCCTTCCAAACCCGCCAAGCCACACACATACACACACAGACTGCACACACACACCGCAGACCACACTACACTACGAAGACGAGGGAGTGAAAGAAACGGTAGCAGGCTTAGAGGCTTGAAGTCAGAGGCAGAGCGAGAAAGAACGAGCACAAAGACCGGAGGGATAAAGTAGCAAGAAGCATTTCAGTGTCACCGCGCTGCACAGTCAACATCAGTCTTTGGAGGAGGCTTAGACTTTTCCCCGGCACACTGAATCAGTCAGGAACAGAGAGGAGGATGATCAAGTCCAGTTGGTTCTATGTCAAGTTCAAGTACAATGAGAAGGTAAGTCCATATGTAGATTTTTTTTTTCCTGCCCAGGGTGTCCTGGCAAATATATAACCATATGATATTGATTGTTCATGAAAATGTTGAATTATTTAGCTGTGTACGGATTCTCTTTCACTCATGGACATTCTTTATCTATCTTCTCTCGGCGGTTGTTTTAAATTCACAGTGCAACTTATGTCTGCAGGCCTGTGGTAAAGTGGAGGTTAAACATGTTCTCTGGGTAATTTTGCCCATGGGAATATTGACTCCTGGATGCTGACGGTGCGTTTCCTGTAAATACACAATTACATTGAAAGGCAGACTAATACTCTGCAAACAGCCTACGTCCAATGTCATTTGTTGGTTTAGTGTGTTTTGTGTTGTGTTTGAACACGTACACATTCTTGCCTATTATTACGCTGCAGTCTGCTCCAGTGAGAACTTATCTTTGCAAAAGAAGTTTAATATCGCTAAATGGCAAAAACATGTTCAGTTGTTGCCTGTGTGTGAACGAGATTCTGTAGTCTCAAAAACATTCCAGATTTTTTCTTTTCATACAAATAAATAGGACTTACTGTACCTGTGGCATGCATACTATCAACCAGCCTGAGACACACTTTTAGTAGCTATTGTTAAACGCTAATTCTTACCTGTTCTACCTTAACAGTATAAATATAAAGTCCGCAATCGGTATATAAACAAATGTAGTGTAAAGATCATGTGAAAGAAGATACATTCACTTAAATGATTTAACACACTTGTACAGTGTGTTGTAGAAGTAGTTTGATGTATGATGAGGGCATGACCCTGTCTTGTGATGTAGTACAGTGATAACACCTTAATGTTTCGTGATGTCATCATCTGGACATTAGATCCTATAGCTTGTGTAATGCGAGTGAGTCTGACGGGACACAAGTCGTCAGTGTTGCTCTTCTGTGTGTGGACTGTGAAAGCCAAACTTTGGACCAGCCACCAGCTCTCTCCCCGAACTGCTGTGATGATAATAAAAAAGGCTTCAGTTACAATTACCTTCAGTCCGTTAACCAGTCAGTCAGCCAGTAACGCAGTCAATCAGCCAGACGTCAGCCACCAGCCGCCATCCAGTCAGTCAGTCAGCTGGCCGGCCATTAGACCGAGCCCCTGTTCATGCCTCGTCTCTCTTTGTGTCATGACTAACGGTTTTGGTGTTGACCCCGCACACTGATCAGGTTCTCCTCTTAGCATCAGGTGTCCGCCCTGTAGGATCGATAAAGCTATCTCATTACATAAAACGCAGCGAAGCAGAGCTCTGTTTACTCTGGTTTATGCCTCTCGCAGTTTAGTTAAAACATTTGGCGCTACGAAAATATGGAATAACAGTGTGCATGTGTTTGACTGGCTTTGCCATAATCAGACTTATTATGGTGGGTAAGTGAGTGTGCGCCAAGTGGCCTCATGGGAGCATCTGTTGGTGCCCGAGGTGCTCTGTTTCCATCTGGTCTTCCATTTTGTACTTGTGCAGTCTTGAGGTGGAAAAGTGAGAAGATGGCCGCTCCTTTTATCTGTTAGAACCAGAGCGATTTTTTATTTTATTTGCTTTTATGGCTCATCAAATGATATTTCACAGTCACATGTCTTCTAAATAGATCCATACAGAGCCAACTAATATAACTGTGAACTATGGACATAAATACTGTATACTGCATGTATAGCACATTTGTTCATTGAAATAACATGTGAACCATTAAAGTAGTGTTGGTAAGCAGAGGAACCTGCCAAAAAACACCAACAAAAAGTTGTCAGATCACAGAGAAATGTTGTAAAACTCTGCAAAGACACAACAAAGGAGACCAGTTAAAGCAGCCATGACAACAGTGTGGCTGGCAGAGTCTGGTGTAAAAGTGGAAGAAGGGAGTCCAGTGCCATGCTCCTTTCCCATGCATTCACACTTGGTCAGAGATAAGTGAGAACATTTCAGTTTCATATTTGACCAAAAAAAAAATGCAGGAGGATATAATAGAGGTAAGTGAAAAGGAAGATAAAACAGATAAAGAAAGATAAAACAGTAAAACTGATTTGTTACAAGCCCTGTTGAATCAGAATTGTCTCTTATTTTCACCACTCGGAACAATTGCAGAAGCTCCAGAAAGTATTTGTACATTTGATCAGCTGGTGCTGAAAGTCTAAGTGGCTTGGTTTTCCTATACTTGTCAGCGTTGTCAGTTAAAAGTAAGTATAGGAGCGAGGCGAGTACAAGAGCAGGATGTGTGTGTCAGTGCTTATGGAGGTCTGGGGTGAAAGCTGTGTGTGTTGGAGGAGAAGACGGGCTTACACAGCCGTCTGCTTTTCCTGCTCCCAGCTGTCTTGCCTCAGGAGCAGCCAGCCTCTGTGTGATTAGATGTGATTGACAGGCACGCTTTCAGCAGCATGCGAATAGGAAGTGACCTTAAACAAGCACTGCCATTTTTGACTGAGTGGCTGTCTTTCCTCACCCCCCACCCCCCCCACCCCCGTTTCGATCTCTGAAGAAAAGGGGTTAGAAGGGCACAAAGCATGGTGGCTTCTGGGTCAACATCCCAGGGTCATTCAAGTCTGGAGAAAGGGTAATTGCTACCCCTGTGTGTGGGCTCATGTCCTCAAGTGAGAGGCTATGAGAGGGAGGGGGGGTTGAGACAAGAGGGGGGGGGGCTGGAGGTGGGTTACATTCCTCCGAGTGGAAAGAGAACAACACTGAAGTCGGGCTCTGTGTGTCTGCGAGGAGACACACAGAGCAGACCTGACTCACACTGGACTAATTCAATTTAACACACACTGAGTGGCCTGTGATTGGTGTGTTAACGCTGACCTCTCCCATAGCCAGATGGTCGCACTCGCAGAGACACATTTACATTTTAGGCCATTTGACTGTTGCCTTTTACGAGGCTACAGTGAGCAAATATCAGTGGAAACTAACTCATTATTATTGTACAAATGGAAGTTTGTATTATTTCAATGTTATTTCAGAATCTTTAAGTAAAGATCTTTGTTGTGAGTAGTTTGTATGTAAAGATTTTATTGTGCACTGTTCCGCACAGTAGCTACTGACAGTGAAACAATCACCTGGAACCTGCACAACGACCTAATTAAGTCAAAGCACAGAATGATTATTAAGGATTGCATTCTCCTCTGTAGCTGGTTGAGGAGGAGTTAGTATTAATTGCATCTAGTTAGATAGTTTATTGGCTTCCAACTTAACAATGTTTCACAAAATAAACCTGAGGGGTGGTGAGATAATTAATGAGGTAATAAAGAAGAAAAACAAGTGATGTTACACAAATCTGCATCCATGTTTTTTGATTTTATTTTAATTTCACCTCTAGGTTACAGAAATGAAATCATCTGAGAAGTGTACCCCAACCAGACTGCTTTATTTTATATATAATCTGAGTCTGTGAAGTAACTAGTAACTTAATCTGTTGAATGAACCTTGAGGAGTAAAAAAGTACAATATTTCCCTGTGAAATGTTGCGAAGTATAATATCAGAAAATGGAAGTACTCAACCTAGTGTAGCACTCGAGTAAATGTACTGTAGCTGCTTCCCACTACTTATACAACCAGCAGTCAGTGATATGTTAGCAGCTAGGCCTCTGAGCCACACCTTGTGAGAATCTAACTTATACCAAGCTTCAGTGTGCTTTAGGAAAGATTTATCACTGAGCTCGCATTTGGCAGCGCTGACGCTGGTTGACCGTTTTTGTGGCCGACTTGTGTTTGTTTATTGTGTTGAGTGTGTGTACAGTACATTGATGAGAAGCTATTTATGGTGTAGACAGACGGTGCATTCATGTGTTTAGTAGATTCTTGGGTTTTTCTACATACAGTGTCCCGCACACAGCACAATATTTGTCTGCCACTTGTGTTTACTTTGGATCACATTTCATCCTTCGGACCACGTCTTCTACAAAAGGACTTTCAAACCTTCAAACAAATGTTGGCTGTCTTCACATTGGCTGATTTATATGCCTGCTGATTCACTTCACACCAGCTTACTTACAAGATGTCTGGTTCTTCATAACATGGATTTGTTAGTATCTGTTGCCTTCTTTGCTTTTCAGTGTCGTCGTCATCATTTGTAAAGGCAGATCAAATAATCAAGAGAGGAATATATCTTCATCAGGTTTAATTTGGAAGGCTTAAATACTAACATCCTAAAATAGGTTCGACTGGGATGTCTGTGATTTTCATGGCATTGTTTTTAACTGTAACAGCTGTGTTTTATATACTTGGCATATGATAATTCATTTACTAATAATTGGCTCAATCCCAGATGTTCTTCTGTTGAGACCTGTGCAAACTGAGATGTGGCCCCTCTGTCCATGCTCCCACTGAGAGCGAGGGGCTGTAGATTGACTATATTTACTGTTCCTGTGTGCCGGGCTTGGTTTGTTGAATAGTAGGGGGTGACTGTAATGACTATAATGACTGTAAAAACCAGAGAGTGGGGTGTGGGTTATCATTAAGGGATGCTTATTGCAGTCTCTTATGATGCCACAATATGTTATATGAGAGACACATGGTTTAGAAACATCTCTTGGGTGGGATCGCTTATTTCAAACATAAACTCAGGGAGAAACCAAAGCTATACATTCCTGTGGATCATTGTGCTCAGGGACTTTCTTGAGGAATATAATCCTCCATTAGACGTCTATTGGGAGGCTTTTGTCGGCTGGTTTGCTTCTAGGTTTGTTGCTTGCAACTAATTGTGTTCCCTGCTTCAGAAGATTCCTCCAGTGTAACCATCCCTATGGCAAACACGGTTCCCTTCTCGTCAAATAATGAACGAGTTGATCTGCATGAAAGTTTTATCCCTCTGCCCATCCGTCCACGCTTGGAGGACTTTAATGAGAGTTTATTGGAGCCATTTTAGTCAAGCCGGTTTAATTTATTTATGCCTAAGAGCTGGAATGGTAAGAGGCTTACAGAACTTTTGACCCCAGCAATGCTTGTTGCAAAGCGGGCCCTGTCAGTTTTTTTCTTTTCCAGAAAAGCTTGCTTACTTTACAGACACATTGAAATTCTAAGAGAGTGCTCCACAGCTTGCCGAGGGGATTACTGGTAAATCCCTGCAAACTCCAGATGTTTTCCCAGGCAGCACGCAGCGAGGAAACATCGCCCATCCCCTGTAAACATCTGTCAGACAAAAGCCTCCGCCACAGAGGAGACAACAGAAGCTTAGAGGGAGTAAAGTAGCTTGACTAGTCAGATTTTCACTCTGTTAGATCTGTTTGTTCATGAAGAGCTAAGTGGTTTTGCGGGGCGTCTTGTGTGCCTGCTTATGTTAAGCTTCAAAGTGGACGAGCGTACAGTGTAACTGAAATATCTGGTGGTTAAAAAGATGAGAAGCCTGCCAGGACACAATGATAGTTTTGCCTATCTTATATCCCAAGTGTCACTAAACCCAGAGCTTTCCTTGGAGGACCACCAAGAGAGACATCCTCAGAATTTTAGAAATGACATTAGTTTTATATTTTGTTTTTTAATGTACAGCATTTTTAAAGGCCACTTTCAAAATGAAAACTTTAATTGAAATGATTGCAGCGATCCTGTATAAGTATAGCGACATGCTCTGTTTTATTCTTCACTTATCTGAGAGGAAGAGCCTATGTGTGTGTGTGTGTGTGTGTGTGTGTGTGTGTGTTTTTTTAGTATAACTCGTACGCATGTTCATGCACACGTGTAATGTATGTATATGTGTACATACGTCTGTGCGTGCATCCTGCGACTGCACACACGTGTGACTTTGAACAGCCAGGCTCCATCTGAACTCTCAGACAGAAAAACCTGCAGTTTGTCTAAATGTGAACACGTTGACAGCCCCTATGATTCATTATGATTGTTTTATCTATTAAACTTTATTTAAATTTTCATGCATGTATGTATGATTTTCCATCAACTAGTTACTATAATAATGATTTGGTGAAATTGCTTATGTGATCATATTTTTAGAAATGATACTAATGTATCTCACCTCATACATGTTTACATAGTTCAGTAATTAATGTCAATGTGTTTCAAGTATAAAACATGAGACGCTACTTTTGCTTAAAAGAAAGTTAAAGAGTCTACGATGTGTCCCCTTCATAACAACGGCAGAATATGACCAGTCTTATGTGTGTAGAGGTCTGTATAGTTACACTGCAGCCTGATTTTCATGAAGGTAAACGCAGTGAGCAGCCGTGTGCTCAGGAGCAGCCCTTCTCAGAGGCTGCAGATTTAACGACGTATCAGTCCTGCTGCTGCATGTAACCACATTATTTCAAACTAAATACTCTCTGCAGACATGCAGCAACACCATAGTAATGCTTCAAATATAAATAATTGACTTTAATGTGGTTAAAGCAGGAAAGTCAGTAAATCAGTCTGCACTGATCTCTGAGTGAATGTGATACTTACGGTGTCTGCTGTCCACAGCTGCTTTATACCGTGAGAAAAACTTCTCTTTCAGTTCATTAAATCCCTGCAGCATCTGAAGCAGTGATGTGTTCGGGCTTACACCAGGAAATATTACAGGTTCAGACGGGTCGGGTCACTTTGGTATATATAACTTCTAGATAACTGACAGAACATTGCAAGATGTGCCATAGTCTAGACTGATTATTAGTCCACTTTCTCTCTCTCTCTCTCTCTCTCTCTCTCTCTCTCTCTCTCACATTCTATCTAACACACACACACACTGGAGGATGCAGATCCTCTTATGCCCTGGCTATCAATAATCTACATAACCAAACTGTAAAATGTATTGTACCGTGATGTTTTGATATGCATGTGGAGGTTGGATGTCGTCATTATCTAATTATTGGTTTGCAGGTTGGGTGGAGTGGGTGGAGTGGGTTGACTCTCATAACAGGTCAGGTGGGTGCAGGTATTAAATGACCCACACGTCACTAATTTAGTAAATAACCACACAAACGTATGTGTGTGTGTCTCTTTTCACCCCCCATTGTGTGTGTGAGTGTGATGTAAGTGACAGTTGCTGCTGGGTTCAGGCCCTGGGCAGGATCTCATATCCCCCTGCCATGTTTGTGTTAATTTGCTGGATGTAAACACGGTGAGTGGGCTGTAACAGTCAGTGCCTGCCTCTGTGTCTCTGCTCTCCAGCCTCCTCAGTGGAAGACAGAATGGAGAGAGGGAGCGGCTGACCAGTGTCTGGATCACTGAACAATTGCAGGCTAGAGAGAGAGTGGCAGAGAGAGCGAGCCCTCAGTGTAGCCACTAGGGACAAGCCTGACAGATGGATGGAGCGAATGACTGGATGCCTAGCCAACTGGAAAGACAACTTTCACCCACACAGGCTGTATGCTTTTGCCTGTCGCCTTTTATCTCCATCTCTTATACGCCATCTAAAGGAAAGAAAACAGGATCTGTGTGTAACCATAACTCTAACATTCTGTATATTTACTCTGGGTGGTGCAGACTTTTTTTTTGAATTTCTGCATTATGGTTCTCAAACTGGAGATAAGGTGGATATATTAAACTAGAAATTATGCCACTTGTAAGAATTTATAAAATCAGATGCTCTAATCGCAGGTTTCACTCTCACAATTTTTATTTACTGTTCCATATAATGTGGACAATTAGTTTGGTATTGAATCGTCATCATTTTTCCACATTAGGTTATAATCTTTAAGGTTTTCATCATATTGTGCTTCATTTTTTCAGTTTTTTGCACTCTTCATGGTCAGGAGGTTTTTATCAGTGGCCACTCAGAGCATTCGGATACTGTGTCTCTCTATTGTTGCACTTTGCTGCTGCTGTCGTCAATCCATGTGTCATTATTTTAAACATTTGTAGGACCTGTATTATTATAATTTCCGTCACCAGCTCAGACAGGACTAAAATCTTAGGGATAATAATTTAAATAATAGTTTTACAATTTTGGAAATACACT
This sequence comes from Seriola aureovittata, assembly GCF_021018895.1. NCBI lineage: Eukaryota > Metazoa > Chordata > Actinopteri > Carangiformes > Carangidae > Seriola > Seriola aureovittata. The sequence goes on along the minus strand of NC_079378.1, from coordinate 22,127,915 downwards.
CACTCGCTCTCTGGTGGAGAGTTGAGATAACTGAGAGCGCTCAATCTTATTTCTTAATTTTCTCTTTCACCAGTGATTATGTGCCAGAAATAGTCTGGATATACTCAGGCACATAAACCCCATAAAATGGCAAATCTGGCATATCTGTCTTTTGGATTAAACAAAATAGAGAAAAATAATGTTAATTAGAGAGCTTTAAAGATGCTGGCAGGCAGATTTTTTTACCTTTGGGCAGAGCCAAACTACCTGTGTCCCTTTATTCCCTGTCCTTGTGCTACGCTAACTGGCTGCTGGCTTTAGCTTCATATTTAGTGGACAGAGAAGAGACTGGCATTGATCTAACTCTCTGCTGGAAAGTCAAGAAGCTTATTTCCCGGAATAGTCAATTATTCAAGCTTTTTATTTAAGTTCCCAGGGTCATATTTTTGGGCTTGGAGCAATGTGTATATATTTTAGGTAATTCATCACATGAAAATATCTGAAAACAACTTCTGTGCTTGATAGCAGAGATGTGTCTTCGCTCATGGCCTAGAGTACAGGTGTGTGTGTGTGGAGCTGCACAGTGAATGTGTGCTTCATTTTCTCCTCAGAGGAGTCCTCCCAGAGCTCATTAGCCCCAGTTAAATTCCCACTGGAATGCCAGGTCCTGCCTGCCGTCTGCTGCCTGCTCCTGACCAGCTCTGGTTTCAGCCTGCTGGATGACTGGGCACGGGGATGGTTCCCATAGTTGAGCTGCCTAAGCTGCATGGGCAAACCCTGGTACCCTGGCTCAAAGAGCCCTCTGTTGTGCCGTGCACACGCTCACATGCAGGGACGGGTCGCTTCACACAGATGCCCGCATACACAGAGAGGCAGCCTGGCATTGTGAGCTATGGGAATGTCACAGACTTATGGAAGGATGGATCACATGTTCGCAGACGCCTAGAGAGCAAAGCCCAACAATTGCTTTTTGTCTGGATGTAAACTTGTGTAACTGTCTGGCAATACCAGTCTACACTGGTGTGGGCCAAAGAAACAATCCTATGCTATTTTTCAGCAGCCTCCCCCTGAGTGAGGCTTGGCTTAAAATCTGTCCAACTTGGCCAGCACTGCAAAACAGATCTACATACACACACGTGGACCTGCTCCCACTTTCGAATGCATAATGTCTAGATTATTATTTTCCATCAGGACATTGGGGAAAATCTGTTTATTATACACCATTCTGTTCTGCAAATGGGCAGCAGTTTCTCAGTGTAACCAAGTAGGTCTGCATGCAGCAAAAACACGATAGTCCATACCCCAGGTTTGCTTTTCCCCTAAAACTTTTACCCAGCGAGGGAGGGGGGAGCATGAGGGAGAGCGGGCCAGAGGAGAGTGCATATCAAAGAGAAGCAGCCATCTGTCAGCACAGGCAGCAAACAGCTGGTGGAGGAGATGCAAGATGTCTGAACAAAGACTGACAAGATGGAAGATGACAGGAAACAGATTTCCCTCCCTTTTTACCCCTCCTGCAAGAGAAGAGGTTGACCATCAGAGTGCTGTGATGTCTCGCAGTCTCCAGATGCTGGCTCTCCTTTCCTCCTCACTTCTCTCATCTTCTGTCCTCTAATCCTCTCTTCTCTTCTCTTCTCTTCTCTCAGCAGAGTGATGGTTTGTCACCTCACTGTTGGACTTTATTTTTTACATTACTTGTCACTGGACAGATTCTTCACTCGGCTCCTTTGCAGCTTAATTTGTTCATTCGCGTTTCTCTCGCACTCAACAAGAACAGAGAATGTCTCTATCTCTCACAAGTAGGCAAACAGAATTAAACCATTTCTACTGGAATTATCATGTAATAATTAATACATGATGTGCTTTAATTATACTAATTATGATAGCATTTACTCAGTGCAGAAGTTATTTTTTAGAATAGGATTTTTGTGGGACCTAAATATTACATTCCGTGAATTATTTAGCTTTAGTAATTGACCTGCTGCAGCTTAAGTAGATACACATCTCTCTGCTCGTTTGCTTAGATAAATGAAGCGGTGTGAGTCGTGTTAAGTAAATTTTTAGGAAATGAGCACAGGGCCTTGTGTTAATTAGTTTTGCAGCATAAGCCTCGTTACATCAGGTCTTCTTCTCTCTCTACTTAGCACAGTCTATTCCCCTTTGTGCCTTTTCCCCCCGCACTGTTAATTTGAACAGAAAATGCAGTCTGTTTCTAAATAGGGCAGTGGTGCACACTAGCCGCAATCATTAAGCCCATTTTCTGCCAGCTTAGAGCTATTGAAATGCCTGTAATTGAGGAAAAGCGAGAGAGTTTTTGTCTGCTCGCACTATCCACAGTGTAATGCGTGACGTGTGACATTGGCCAGTGTAATACTGTAATGGCTCTAATTGTCTAATCACTCTAATATGTGGCTACTGCTCTTGGACATGACAAGGGCAAAGTGAGCTAATAAACAGTGATTACTGTCACTTGAAATCAGCACATGGAAGACAGGGGGGGTGTTAGCTGCAGGGGGAAGAGTTTTTTCTCCTCTTCCCTCTTCGCGCCTGTTTTGTGCTTGACAGACAGGGGAAGCGTGGTGGCAGTGAAAGGTCAGCTTATGGTTGCACACAAGTGATGGAATGACAGAGAGAGGGAGCGGAGAGATGAGGAGAAAGAGCTGTCATCGCTAGATCTTGTCCCTTCGGTCGGTTAGATTGACAAGCTGTCAGCCTGGCCAGCTCATACTCTGCTGAACAAAGAAGAGACAAGGCAGAGCTTTCACTTTCCCCAACCATCTGCCTCTCTCCCTCTGTCTCTCTCTCTCCCTCTCTCTGGTTCTCCTCACTCTCTACTCAGGTAGAATTTGACATATACGCAGAGGCTGCTGAAACCTGTGTTATAGTAGGCACAAATACCAGTACTGTATACTCGCTGCGACTGGAGGAACATCCATCCATGTCATGAGGATAGGGTAATCACAGTAAAAACAGAAATATACATGGTTTGTTCAAAAAGGAAAGGTGACTATTTTCTAGCAGCAGAAAGAGTATGAATGAGTTTAACCTGTGTCAGCTAGTTTGACGATCTTCCAGGTTCAATGTGCATCATAAGTGTCAAAACAACTGCCTCATCTTGGTGTACAACAGGTAATAGCTGCTAAACTTCTGTTCATGCTAAATGTGATGACCTTTGCTCCACCACTAATTTCCCTTAGAGGTCCTTAGAATAGGTGCAGACATGCTGCTTTCTGCTGCTGTTCTAATGATGTGGACATCTAGCCATAATACATCAGACCAGTACATATGATTACCTCTCTCTGATTAAGCTGCATACTAGTGAGAAAAATATTATCTGTGCTTAAATTTGTAAATACAAAAACTACAGTTAACACATTGCTGTATGGTTTTGGGGCATTATGAATAAATCTGAAGCTGTGCACGTTTAGAAACAACAATAGGCTTGTTGGTTCCTGTGCATGGATTCATATGGTGGATATATTTTCAAGTTGCCTGGAATGTATTCAAATAATAATAATGTGAGCTCCAAGTCCCCATAATAACAAATGTCATTTGACAGTGTATTTTAAGGGTGAAAGTGCAAAACTGTGACTAATTTTAAAGATTTTGTTAAAGTCACAAACACACCATATTGCATGTGAGAAGATGCTAGTTAAAATTCGATTCTGCTAGCTTCTTCCTTTCTTCTCACTGCAGCCAGACATGAGTAGGGGGCAGGACTCAGACAGCAACATACACTTAAAAAAAGTCTCTGTTTGCGCTGTTTGTGCCTTGTGAGACGAATGTGTTTGTGTCTGTGTTTTTTATGCACTGTCTCCAGGCTATGAAGCCCTGATTTCACAGCTCCCCGGAGACCAGTTAACCCCTCATTTCCTCCCCAGAGCATTCAGTGAGGACCACAGCAGTTGCATGCTTATGTGCGTGCACACGTGCGTGTGTGTTTCCTTTCTGTATGTTCTGTGGACCAGACTTTCTCTACAGTAGTCGGGCGCTCTGATAGCCTCCATTCATTATTCAGCTCTGCTCCAGCTGCACCCACACCCCCAAGCAGCACAGAAATAAAACAAGGTTAAGAATTGGCATGAAATGTGTCTCAGCGGATCAAGTGGTGGGGGAGGGTGGGGTGGAGGTTTCGGAGACGGGGGAGGTATAGGCCTTTATCTGCGCGCCATCTTTTATTAATTGCCCTGGTGCTTAGACTGCGAGTTTCTCCATGATCATTAATGCATGCACGGAATAACGTATTTACATGTTCTCATGCATTATGCATGGACGGGGAGGAGGCTACAGTGTTGTGGAGGACCCTCTGCCCACAGGTCCTGTATTTTCTTTTTGTGTGTGTGCGCATCTGAGTGTATGTCTGCGTATGAGCTGATTTTGCATTCAGCCATGCTGTAAAATCCACTCGCTACCAGACCCCTCTGCGCTTACAGGAAAGCGATGGAGCGTCAGACAACAAACAACATTTCCAGTGCTTTCACACAGGCCGCTGAGGGTTTTGACTGTCTGACAGAGGCTGACGGGTCTCAGTGTTACCAAGAAGCTGTAACCAGATAAGTTTGCTGGAGGAGCATGGCTTGTAAGTGCAGTGAAACATTTAGTTGCTCTCCTTATTTATTTTCTCACCCATAATGTTGCCATAGACACATGAGCGTTATAAATGCTTTCACACTTCTGTGATGGTGGACAGTCACTGGAAAGTTAAAGTCCTTCTAGTGCCGTGCTAAAAGAGACCAGTGGCAGGACGGGGACAGAAAGATGGTGTAAAGAAAGTCTGAGTATTTTCTCATCACCTCGCCTGCAGGTTGCTGACTGATCAAGTCAAAGCACAGCTCCCTACTGGCCTATTCACCTCCATGATCAATCCATTACTGACTCACTCACACCCGTAGTTCTTGTATTTCCACAAAGCCGCAGCTCATGAAGTCAGCTCCCTGCGCCAGAGCTTATTTATTTTGATTATGTATTTCCCTGTCCTTCCACTCTTGCCTCTATTATCATAAGTCCAAACTCACCAGATAGGCCTGATATCGATCAGCCGCCGGCCCCAGCTGCTCCCCTTCAACTTGTTGTAAGTGAGCATCGTGTGTGTCATTATTTTTTGTGCTGATTGCTGTGTGTTGTAATTGTATCAGATAACTGCTGGTGTGGTTGGTCATTGTGCTGCCCGTTGCTGTGCATCAGCACCGACCCTGCTGGATAATTAGAATTGATTTAGTTACAATTTAATTAATCACACTGTTAAATCTCTGGTACTTACTGCAAACTCACACTGTTGGCTTTCTTTGTGCATGAGTTTGTGTGTGTAGGTGTGTGTGTGTGTGTGCGTATGTGTGCATATCTTCAGGGTTATTAGTGGTCAGAAAAAAGAAACCATTTACCGAAATGAACAGAGCTGCATAACACAAAGCCATTAAATTTATTTCTAAATAAACTCTTATCACGCTGGGCTCAAAATATCTGGAGCGTAACTTACACCCACTGATAAAACAACATTAGCAACAACCTATACAGTGGACAATATCTCATTGTTCAGAACAATATCTGATTTCCATTAGATGTTCCAGAAAGAAAGGGTTTGCTTTGACGAACACAGATTTTGACTGTATTTTCACAAGATGATCAGAATTATTTGTTGTAACTATGGAACAAATGGAGACAGAGTTTACAAAACTTATGTTTCCAAATGTAACCTAATACATGAACTTAAAATGGAAATGCTTGGTGTTATGGATATCTGTGTGGCTCTAATGGAGCTTTGAGCTGTCTTATTTTTCCATGTTGAAAATTTGTGCAGATGAACATACAGTGCAGTCTGTACATTCTGTGCATTTCCCACAATACTTTCACTATCAGGACACTGACCTTGCGCTGTTTGACATTTTGTGTTATCTCGGTACCAGCGTCGACATTACAGGAATATAAAATGTTGTTTTTGGGTTTAATGAAGCCTCTTGACATATATGCCTCAAATGTAAATAAAACATGGTGTATTTGTGCATGTGTGAGTTGCAGCAGTTGTGTGCGGGAGCCGCTCAGTGTACACTGCAGTGGGAAGCTCCGACAAGGAGAGAGGCGCCGCTGTTGTTGTTCTCTTCAGGTTTATTCATCCTGAAGAGCGCTGGAGTGTGTTGTTGCGTGTGCGCATCTCTTCTCCTCCTTCACAGCGCTGGAGAAAACAAAGGCGTCCTCGCTCTTGCAAGCCCTGATTGCAGTCATTAGGATGCACAGGCGCTCCTGGTGTGACGGGACCTCTCCTCAAGGGGATTCAGCTTGCAAAGTGCCGCCGCTCGCCTGTTTTTAATAACAATCATCTAAAATCGCTGCAATTAGCCTGCAGCTACAAGGAGATGGAGAGCAAGAAGATGTGGAGAGGGAGGGGGGAGGGAGGAAGGGCTACATGCTCAGATTCAGTGAACCTTTCGAATATCAGCTCCTCTTTCACATGGAAAATTCAAGAGGGCCTTTGTGCTCATCAATTATTAGCTATGAAAGTTAAAAAGATCCATTGTGTATTTTTAATCAGAGTTATATGGGGAATCTTTGAACTGATTCCCAGTCTGGCCCGCGGCTACAAGCAGAGGTAGTCTGTGCCACCCCACACATCCCCTCCAACCACTCCTCCTCAGCTCTGTGTGCAGCTCAATACTGTATTATTGCTGCTATGCCCAGGAAAAGTATTTCAACCAGAGGAGCTGCTGGTTCAGTTTATACAGTCTGTTTTAAGAAGAGAGGTCGAGCGAGAGCCGACTCTCCTCGAAAATGTAGGTGTCATTTTCAGCAAAGTTCAAAAACAGGTAGGAGAACACAGAAGGAGAGTTTGTGTGTTTCTGTATATTGAGCTTAGCTGAATGTTTGGCTCCAGCCCTCAAGCAGGATGTGGAGTATTTAACATTTAATTCGGAGTGTGTGCACCCAGTGATGTCCTTGGTGCACTATGTCTTTGCCAGAAGCTATACTGGATGCACTATGTGGCAGGGGTTAAGTTTAAAGACTATAGTCAGATTTTACGTTAAATGTATAAATGTGTCATTCAGCATTTCTGTAAAATGTTTAAGATTTTTTTTTTTGAAGTCTGTACGGGGTGAGGAGATTCTCTCCTTTCTTCAGCAACAACTGGTGCTGACTCAAATGACATCACTTGAGGCAAGTTGATCTGACTTTGTGTAGCTCCCTCTGGAGACACCTAAGGCTTTATACCTTTTTTTCACATATACAATAGTGCTGCTCCGACAGACCTGTAAACAGACTTTGATGTGTAAAATCGGTAGAGATGCCCTTTCATCAAGTCATGTGGTATTTGCTTTGAATTTGTATTTTTCTTGATATTTTTTTAAGTCTGCCAGTAGGGTGAGAAAATTATCTGTTATTTCAGATATTTTTCTTGACACTTTTCTTGACAGTTCCTTTAATACTCCTCTTTCAAGATGAAACCATGAAATGTACAGTGTGGAGCTGTCTTGCATCCTGGACTCAATTATTCACTGAGTCTGAGTCAGACCTTTAGGAACATACACACATCTTTATAGTGAATAGTATATATAGTGTTGATGTTGATATGTGAAACCTACACAGTGACAAACCAACTCCAAGGCTGCGTATTGTGGGTGAGTTAAATGGCCTCCTCTGGATGCCCCCCCCTCCACAGGTGAAGTTCAGTTTGTAAACCAGAAGAGATGGAGCAGTGAAATCAAAGTGATGCTGAAGGGGAGAGAGGGCGACCAGAACAGAGTATAATGTTTGTTTCAAGTATTCTGTGTTTACTCTGACACCCCCATGATTGAATGTTATATTGTGTGTGTGTGTGTGTGTGTGTGTGTGTGTGTGTGTGTGTGTGTGTGTGTGTGTGTGTGTGTGTGTGTGTGTGTGTGTGTGTGTGTGTGTGTGTGTGTGTGTGTGTGTGTGTGTGTGTGTGTGTGCGCGCGCGCGCGCAACTGTATGTGTTACTTTCCAATCATTCCTGCTGTCCTCCTTCTTCCACTCCTCCTGATGTGTTGTCATGTAGCACCACCCACAGGTCAACAGGAGGGTGACACGCTGGTGTGCTGCGGCTCTCCATCAGGGAGGGAAGACACAAGTGTGAGTGAAGCAGCAGCAGCTCTGCTTGTAGTTTGAAAATCAACTGTGAAAGCTCAAAATAAAGCAGAAAAAATTCCACGAACAGAGAGAGAAGTGCCCGACTCATTGTTCCTTCTTGTGGGACGGGGAAAGAAAGTGCAGCGTACACAAGAGAACCCAGCGCTCTCTCTCAGATTCAGTCTTTGTTCAGGCTGTGCTGAATTATTTACCCGTGTGTTTAAAAGACGGCTCGGGGGAATTTCGACATTAGCTCTTTGGAGCTTGCACTCACGTCTTTTTGGCCTACAAAAGCTTGGCATCCTTTCATGAAGTGTAGTGTACAGTATACTGACAATTTTAAATGGAAAGTTATCAGGAAAAAAACTAAGAAAAAAAAAGTTTTGATAAAAGGATTGTTGAGATTGTGCTTTTGAATGCAGTGGATGCTTGTTTTAGCCTTGTTCTTTGGCTCACATTGTGCTCTCCTGTGAGGCGCTAGGGAAGTAAAAGCACTTCTCACCCAAACCTCCAATGGCTCCTGTTAGTTTTAATTTTGCACCCCAGCTTCACGTGTTTTCTCTGCATCACTTATCTGTTTGTCTTTTACTTTCAAAATAAGCCTCGTACAGTTCTCATATGCTGAGCTTCTCCATCATTTATAATACAAGTACCTTTACACTTGGTTACGGTACTGCTGTTCATAGACGCAAACTAAGGTGGTGGTTTTGTTCACTTAATCGATTCTGCTGAAATGATACTTTCTCACTAAAAGCTGTTTTGGGAATGAGACATCTGGAAGTGCACAAGGCCATCAGGAATCATTTATTGCGGCACAATACTTGACAGCCTTACCCCAGTTTCATTATGTGCTTTGCAGAAAATACCATTGTGATTATGTAGGGAAGTCACTAATGTGTTGACTATAACAGATTTCACAGGGTTTTGTTTTGGGCCGTGGTTCATTATTTTGTCTGTCTCAGACAGTTTATGTGAGAAAATGTGGATTACCTTACGAGGTTACATCACTTATCGTGGGGGCAGGTCAGACAACAGTAAACCAGAGCAGGTCACCCTGAAAAATATTTGAGTCGAGCCAAACTAAATTCCACACTCTTATCAGTGAAACACTGAAACAGTCCTGCTCACATCCCTTTTCCAAACAGCCAGTAACTTTGCTCTGAAGTCGTACTTAATCTTATCAGCTGGTGTGATGGACAAGGTCTTGTGATGCTGGTTATCCCCCTTTTTATTGCTCATTTGCCACAATTATGTGAGAGCTGCCTCTTTGGCCTGTTTTCTGGCAGGATAATTGATTGTGGCTGAGGAATATGTGTGCTGCAGCCAGAACCAGCAAATCTCCGCTGATGGGTCTATGATCCCTTGTTCCTGGGTTGTTTATGCAGTTCTCATGCCATCGACAGCCTATGCAGTTCAAAGCAATTTGACACAAAAGCTGTCACAGTGGAAAGCCACAGAAATGCAAAGTACAACTCCCACATTAGTTCCTTCTGTATTACTTTGATTAGACCTCAGTGGATTCTTGCGCTGCTTATATAAAGTCTTCATCTCATACTGGCCTATTTGAAATGATTACACCAGTTTTGTTCCAGAAAATGCCTGAAGTTTCAAGTGATAAACCTCAGGCTGAGAACCCAATTTTCCCCAGAAAACACAGAAAGCCACAGGCAGACTCCCACTCCTGCAGAGCCTGTCTTTTAAATTGTGTTTTATTCACTTTTTTGTGTGCTTTCCGCCAAAATTGCCACACTGAGGGTTACAGAAATAATTTTCAGCATTTCCTCAGGAGGCGGGGGTAAAGCCGTACTCTCGTGTTTTTTTCTTCTATTTTGTTGCAGCGTGACCAGGGGTGAGCACAAAAGGGAGACAAACGGCTCAGTATCAGCCGTGATTTCCTGAATAGCCCAGTGGGAGCGCAGGAAGTCGGGGTGCATGCAGCAGATCGGCATTGCCCTGAAACAGCAGCCATGCTGTGAGGGAGATGGCTTTTCTCTGCAACAGTCCGACTGTAAGCCACGGGTCTGCAAATGAAACAGGGGGAGGAGAGATGCAGCCTTTACAGATTCAGGGCCCCTGTTGCCTTGCTGGGAATGTCTGCCGCTGTGGAAAAAAGGCAGCAATGGATAAACAGACAATGAGCTGAAGATAATTCTGCTGAAAATACAGGGGCACTATTTCCTGCTGTTTGTGAATTCATCAGGCCCCATGCTGTGCCACTAGTGATTTCTAAATATATGCAGCTCATCTGATGTAGATGTATAAACTCTGTGTAGGGTTATGGATGGCTGTGCAGACAGATTGTTTGCTCTGGGTTCTCTATGGTCCTGGTGGGTGGGATCTGCCAGCACAATCTTACATTGTTTTCCACATGTCCTTTATTGAGTTCCCAATTACAATGCTGGTCCTCCTCTCTTGGTCTCACTGCTGCTGCTGAATTGACCTTGCATTTTTGCAAGGGAGTGCTGTTGTGTATTCAGCCCAGCAGGCCTGTTAGGCAAGCAGACTGACTCCTTCTCTCAGGCCCTGCTCCTGCAAGACCCTGCTTAACAGGCATCAGGCTTACACACTTAATACTTAGGAGGGGAGAGGGGGCTTAGCTCTTAGCTCTCATCGCAGCTGACATTGTATCAGGCAGCCAGACAAGGCCAGACTGCTGCAGCCTTATTAGCCCTGTCTGGATTGGCCTTCCCGCAGTCTGACACTAATGTTCAGAGAGATAGGTTACTTTGGAATTTAATGGAATGGATAGAAATGAGCTGCACACTGTACGTGGACGGCTGTCTCCTGCTGTTGTTTTCCCAGCGCTCATCTGGCTGTCTGAGCACCACAGGAAGGGGCACAGAGGAGGCACTTGCAGTAGGTGGAGCTCTTGTGTTGGATTTTGATGTTGGAGCTTGATTCACCTGCTCATGAAGGACACAACAGCTGCCTCTGTGTGTGTGTGTGTGTGTGTGTGTGTGTGTGTGTTTGTGCGTGTCCCTGTGTGTGCACGCGTCCCTTTCAGATGGCATTTATGCAAAATGCAAAGATAGCATATAAGTAGAGATTTACGAGCCCTCTCTATACACACACAGGCCCCGTCATATAAACACATAAAACACATTTCACTGTAGAGCTAATTGACAGCTTCTGATGGGTGGTGCAACACTGCCAACTGTTCGTGTTTACATTAGATCTTATTAGAAATTGTAATGGGACTCGTGTTTTCAGCTGGTAAGTTTGTGTATGTGAGGACACACGCTCTTTATTTACTGCCAGCATCCACACGCTACCTTTCTCTCCCCGCTCCCTGACACCTCCGTGCACTGGAACAAACGTAAACATCTCCCACGTCTCCCACACAATTCCTCCCTGCTCTGTCTGTTTTCCCCTCCCCCTCCCTCTCCCTCTCTCTCTCTCCCTCTCTCTCTCTGTCACCCCCCTTGCGCCACCTCCTCCCCACAATCTACCGCAGGCCCTCCATCTCTCGGGCCTGTCAGCGTGCTTTTTCATTTGGCTTGTTGCTACAGGGGGCTCGATGCTGGCAGATTACAACTCGGCAGCCAGTCATTTTCGATTTATCAGACCCCCCCACCACCACCACCACCACCATCTCTGGCCCCCCTCTTTCTTGCCTGCCACACTCGCTACTCTCGCCAGCATCAATCCAGACACGTAGCAATTCCTCATCGCCCCACCACCCAACACACCTCCACCCTCCCCTGTTCCCTCCCACCTTCCATATCTTCCTCTTTCGATCAGTGCAGAAAATTTAGCTCACAAGCCCCGAGACAAAAAAAAAAAAAAGAAATATTGTGGCAGTGGAAGCATTTCAGTTAGAGAGGCAGCTAGAGCTGTATTATTACTTAGGCCTCTGTCACTGGTGATGACCCGGGAGAGTGGAGAATATCGATCGCGTGTCACTCAAGGCATTCAGCAGATTGCATTGACAAAGCTTGTCGGGGCCTTTAATAGCAAGGTTAGCAGCCTTGGCTGGGACCCAGGAGAAAAGTCTAACTGTGCCCTATTTCATGGTGGCTTTTAACCATTCCCTGGGTCCAGAGAGTGGATTGATAACAGTAAGGAAGTAATTTTACTCTCATAATTGCCTTCCTGTGGTTGACATTTGTGGCCCTCAGCGCCTGTAAAAGTGCCTTTCCAAGAACTGGAACCCTAAGAGGGCCAGCATTGTCTGGCTGCTTTTTGTGACAGAAAATAGCTTCACTCGAACAAAGATGTGGTAAACTAAACAAAACATGGTGGAGGAAAAAGAAAAAAAAAAAAAGGGAGAAAAAAATCAAAAGGAGTGTGCAAGTGTGATTTATGAGTTGAAGGAAGTCCATTACTCGCTAGAGGAAGCCCAGACCAAAACACAAACAGAGTAAGGGCATGGCTTGCAAAGAGGGTCACGGAGTAATTCTTCTGCTCTGCCAAGATCGCTGATAGCTGCTGAAAACTCTACTTGTCAGAGGAGGAAAAAACTGACAGGATTTCGATCTCACTGTAATTCTCAACATAAATAAGAGCACTAAACCACCTAAATAGTCTCTCTTTAAGCCAAGTGATGTGGAACTAGGCTGAAATGTAACAGGTCTCCTGTGTGTTGTAATTTGCCTTACACACGTGGGGAGGCTGTTTCTACAAGCAGCCCAGCCATTGCTGTATGCTGTCAGGTCTTGTGTGGCAGATAAGTAGCTCTTCTCAGAGCTGTGTAGGCCTAAATCATAAAGCTGGAACACATTTGACTTCTTTTATTTCCACAGGGAAGCTGTGACATTGAATAAAGAAAATCAGGGTTTATTTTCCGTGGCTGAAGTTATGACAAGTTTACAACATCGATCAGTCACATGTAAAACTTTCATTCATTGAACTGCTACGAGAACATGCCTTAGTCACTGCTGCTCTACACACGTTCGTCAAGGAACAACTTAAGTTTCCAAAGTTGCTTCAACTTTGTAACTGAAATGTTTTTCAGCAGAGAACACATAATGGATAGTCGTCCCATAATTGTGGAAAAAGTCAATTTTTATGTATTTTTTGACAAATTCACTTCTGTCATGAATATTGCTCCTAGCTCCTCAAACTGATTCACATCACCATCTGAATTTTGAAAAAGTAGTGTGTAGTAAATTCCTAATTCAGTCCAATTTCAAAATGATTGAATTTTCTCCTTCCTCCTAACCAACTGACAGCGATCAACAGAGGTTGAGTTGTGAAGGTTGTTAATGTTGCTAGTTTCTTTTGTAGAAAACATGGACGTTGGGCAATGAACAATGACGGACATTGAAATTGTTTTTCATTGTCTTTGCCAGCACTGATTATACCAAGTGCATTCGCCCCCATTACAGATGTGGCCAGCTCGGTTGTTGTGATGGGGAGGAAATCCTCCACCACCACCGCCACCACCAGTGGTAGTAAAGCTAAAGTGCATCCACACACTATGTAATAATGAGTGTGTGGTAAAGTACAAATGAAGAACAGGCGGCATGTCTTTAACAGGGCAGTGGTCTGCAGAGTTGGATTCATAAAAGTATGAGATGCACAACATCAGTGGTGACATCATCCCAAAATTCATTTTCCATCCAATATTTGGCTTCTTTGTTATTTTACATAGCACACACCATCTCGTGTTTACTTTTCATGGTCAGTAATATCTACAGTATGAAAAGTCAGTGGGCATGGGATGTGCACTACCTTGAAATCTCAGCATAAGCATGAGCCTCCTTCTGAAGGTGGATTTATAAATACAGCTTCAAACGGTGGTCAAACAGTGACCATAACAAACTCTGGTTATACTCCTCGATGACATCATAGATGTGTAGCTGTTCTTATTATACTGCTTTCTGGTCTGCTTGGAGAACACAAGTACAGTTGGTGCTTCTGTGGTGTAGTGTAGCAGACAAATTGAAGAGTACGCAGAGTCGGCACAGAGCCTCACATACATGACTCGGACCTAAACCGACCTTGCATGCTTGTGGATGTGGGAAGTAGAAGACTAGCCTGAGAAATCAAGCTAAAGTATTTTATGAAGTAATTTATTAGCAACACAATCTCATTGAAAAAGACAATATTCTGAATTATTCACAGGCAGTAGAAAAAGTCTGAGTTACTAACAGAGCGCAGTGTAATGCAGGACACCGGTTTTGAAATCAGTCGTTGTCACGTGTCTCATCTCATTGGCATTGTGGAATATTCCCTCTTTCCCAGTTGTATTTGGATCTTTCCCATGTGTTTGACTCATACTGATATTTCCAACAGCACATGAAGGCAGCACTGAAACAATGAAAGAGATTGTTTTCTATGAGATCCTCAGCCTGTCTGCTGCCTACCAGCCCATTATGGGCACATTCCAGCTGCATTTTTATGACCAGTCAGATGAAAGGGAATCAGGTACTCTGTTAATACGGTTCCACTATAATGTTAATGGCCAATGTTCTCTCGTCATCATGGCTTTATGTACCGTCTTGCATCAGAAAAGCACAGTATGTTGTGCATTGCATGTGATTATTTCCCATCTCTGAGGTCCTGATTATTTCACTTACAATCATGTTGTTTGGCTGAATTTTTGTTGCCCTTGGCTTTTTTTTGTTCCCCCATTACCAGTCTGTTAAAGCAGCCAGGGCAGATGTTTGCTGACATACTCCTTATGAAGCAGACAAACTCAGGCTGCTATTAATACGGTGGGACTGCAGCACTGTCTTGGTTTATGACTTGATAACGACAGAAGGGTGGCTAAATGAGGACGTTTACAGCAGGGATTAGTGATAACAGCTCTGGCCTCGGGCAGGCACCCTGGGTCAGCCAAATAGGAAATGTATATCCTGCCATCAGATTTTACAGCCCCCCTCTAATCCCCCGAAATAGCAGTGCAGATGGAGCCGAATGCAGGTAAGGTGAGACGCTATCATTCTTGTTGGTTTACACGCTGGCCACAGCATGAAGCTTGATAGGTGGTGCTACCTGTTCTGTGAGCACTGTTATCCACCTGCTGACCAGAGATCAGCTTCTGAACCCATGACCTTCTCTTTAACATCCACTGGGTTATTAGATACTTAACTCACTGCAGATACGAAAACATTTGATCACAGAAGTCTCGCGGCTAATAGCATTGGTATTCACTGGTATGGTGATTAATATGAGTGAATGATGTAATGTTTTCCAAAATAAAATGAAAGGATTTTAGCTCATGTAACCTTTAAATGTTAATGTATGTATGTTATTCTGTTAGTGCAGCCTGTGTCTTACTTTCTACAATTGGCACTAATGCCTGTAAAACTCAGTTATGCTTGTGTGTTTTTCCAATGTGGATGTAAATTAATTTAAATTACATGTGTACTGAGTGGCCTTTTCTCTTAAGGATTTGAATGGAAGATCTTTTAATTAATGTCAGTTTGCTTATACATTTTTTTTTAATCTTTATTTCCTGCATTACATCCAAGCCAGGAGTGTTTCCACACTTCAAGGTTTCGCATAATGACACAGATTTGACCTATTTAGGTTCTCTCTCATAAATAGCATAAATAGTGTTTGTATCTTCTCCGTCCTTCTAAAAGGGTCTGGTTGTTTGGTTGGTATTTTCCTTTTTATTTTTTTTCAGCGCCGTGTGTCACAGCAAGCTGCTATTCCTGTAACATAGAAAAAGCCCTCTTTCCCTAAACTAGAAGCGTTTGTCTATCATATTACCACCACACATGAGCTGCACACAATACTTGACCCAGTGTTAAGTGTCTGCGCTAAATTTCATTGCCTCCATCTACTGGAAGGCCTGCCAATATACTGGCAGTGAATTCCTGGAGGAAAATAAATGGCAATAAAAAAGAGAAATGATAGCCTCTGCAAGCCGATAGGAGAGGGCTTTTTCTCTGCTGTCTTTTTTCCATACCACTCTTTATTGAGGCTGCTCTGCTCGGGGAGCTGTGATTTGGCGCACTGACGGTGGCTTTAGTTGGATGAGTCTCTGAAAGCCAATACTGAAATAACGACTCAGTAGCACAGATTAAAGAGTTGGGGAATCATGTAATTAATTGCACGCAACTGTCTTTGATGGGTAGGAATGTGGTGATGAGTGCTAAACTGGGCAGTCAGACATTTTTTGTCTCCCCTTCCTTCTTTTCCCAGTGCATTCTGGGAAGGAATCTGGTAACAGTAATCTCTTGGTCTACGCTCTGATGTGGAACCTCAGAGCTCAGGGAGTTGGAGGTGTGCAAAGTGTGTAGGAAGGTTTACTGCCACACTGGGCTACTATAACAAGATGTTCAGATATGATCTGAGAGAGTAGCGGTCTCCCACTGCTCTTATACCCCCCCACCCCCACCCCACCTACCCGCCCACACACACACGCATGCACACACGCAGACACACACACACACACACACACACACACACTTTTTCTCCACCTGCTCAGTTCATTATTAAATCTGGGAATTGTCCCCATAACTCAATCCTCCAGACTACAGCATTATATGACCATTTGTGAGAAGGGTGATTGCGACGCAGGGCAGTGGATGGATGTTAAAAGCATATGGATTTGTCTGTAATGTCGTCATAGATCAGAGATTTATGGCAATATATAAATGCAGCCACAAGCTCTAGTAGCCTCCGGCCTGTGGTGGAGGAAATGGAGTCCTTAGTATGACTGATGAGTTCAGGACAGTGCTCTCAACCACGTTTATCCCCCCCACTCCGACCACCCCAACCCTCACCACCTCCACCACCTCCTCCTCCTCCTCCTCTCAGGATGCTCTCACCCTGCGGCTGCTATGACTAGTCCTCAGTGGCTCCCTATCTTTTCTTTGGCTGCACATTCCTGCACAGAGGCTAGAAAAGCCCTCCTCTGTGGTTGGAGATCGGTCGGACTGGGTGTATTTGGCCTCACCGATTTCTCCCCTGCAAGAAAAATGATGTCTGACAAGTTCGCCGGAGATCACTGCCACACAACGATGCTAGTAGATTGAAAGGAAATGGAGCTTCTCCGTGGTTACATACCTAGGTAATAATAAAATACTACGCCAGCTGACAGTGACATCTTAACCACAGGCAAACAGTGGGCTCTGGGATAAACATGCCAACAGTTTTCAATATGTCATTTAGTCTCAGTGATGAGGGAACACACAACATCCATGCTTCAACTACAGAGATAAAAAGAGGTATTAGGGGTTATTTTCACACTGTATGCTTGCGACCTCTTTGCCACACACACAGCTAACAGTAAACAAATCTGGGGCAACGGAAGCCAGGCGCTGATGCTCAGTGACAGGCTGTGACCGAGGGTGGCAGAGGGGGTTATGGGTGACGAGAGGGCCAGGCGGGGCTCCTGTCTGTGGCAGTTAAAGCAGCTGGGCCTCAGAGCCAAGCACAGGGTCAGAGCCAGGCCACACTGGTGGGCTCGCCCACATAGCCACTGTCAGAAAGATGACGCGGGGCCGGTTGTCAGCCCCCTCTTACAGGCCCCGAGGAACCCTCAGCTCCTCTTTTCACAGAACAGTCTCTTCAGATAAAGCTGGCTGCGACTTAAATAGGCCTAGCAGTTTCCAACTGCTGTTGTCGACCAGCCCAGGGTGGTTTTACTAGATGGGCTCACTGTGAGGCTGATGTGATGTAGAGGTTGGTAGGGACATTATTAGCGATGCTTAATGTGGTCTAATGTTTGGCGATGGCATCTCCTAAGGCTATACGAGAGCGCCTGTATAAAGTCGACAGAAATTCTTCAAGTTGTTCATTTTAACTGCTGAGTCATGAAGCTCCCAAGCACTTTAATAGCCCTGGTATATAGACCTCTGAAGGTAGCATGAAGGAGATATTCAAAGTGTAGTCAGTGGGAACCAAGGGGATTTGACAGTGCCGCAGGAAATAGACAATTTATTATCAGCAACACAGTCTAGGTAGTGGATTATCTATAAAACTTTCATGGTTCTCCCTTAGTGGCAAGCAGCCATAAAACTTCCCAAATGAGGGACTTGTTAATTTACTTGTTAAAGCAAATTAAAAATTTATAAGCGCTTTTAGGTAAATGAGATCCTCTTTCATTGCTGCCCTAGTGGGATTCTCTCTGCCAGATCCTGAGAGGACAGGTTAGCTGTTCTGAAAGCCACAGAAGAACAATAAAAGCTGTTAAATTGTTCCAGGTTTTATTACCGCCGAGCTCCGCAGCTGCTGTTGTGCGTAACTAAGGGAAACCAGGAGCTGATGGCTACAGAATCCCACTGAGGCTAGTACAGAAAACTGAGCCCAGTTCTCTGTCTCTCTTTTTTTTCCTTTTGTAGGATGAGGGATGGGGGCTGGTGGGGTGGAGTTGCCGGGCGAGGCTGGTTGTGTATGGCTCTGTTTAAAAAGGCCTTTGTGGTTAGAAATGTTAGCAGTTCTACTTTTGTGCTTGATTGCATTGAGTCTATAGAGCAGCCCTTGAGAATAGGTCAATACACTTGTAAAATTCCACTATGGCAATGGTGAGCACTTTTCTGTAAGTGAGAAAATAATTGACTCCACATGTTCAAGACAATGTTGTAATAGCTGTAGTGTTCTTTTAAGTGGGAACAGTGTTAAATTAGATACAGTATCAATTTCACTCTGACCTGGCGGGGGCGGGGGGTCTTACAGTATTGCATATGCTCTTAATCATTTTTGCCTAATACTGTTACTCCTCTACTGCCACTAACAACAATACTGAAATGACAACATTTGACATTTGATTATGTCGTCTTTAATGAAACCTTTTGTACGTCAAAGACAGGCATCTTGCGCCGCGGTAGACATCTCAAGATAAGGATTTGTGAAGCGTACGAGACATTCATCAGCACCTTTTGTATTTCATGTGGCAGCTCCAATAATGCTGATGTGAGGCTATCTGCGAAGACGCCTGTTTATTTCAGTCTGACCTTGTACGGAGGCGTTGAAATGCCAGGTTCTGTAGCTATTCCTCATGTTCAGTGTGTTAGGACTGACTGAAACTCAAGTATGGAGAGTGTATGAGTGAACATGCAGCAGGTTCTATGAGACGAACCTAGCTTTGGTCAAGGCTAGTCAAGAAATGGCAATCTTCAGACACATTATTGGAAATCAATAACCATGGTAGAGCTTTGAAGAGGAAGTCACTGACATCTCATCTGTTTCTATATTATCTATTAAGACAGGGTTAGCTATCTTCTCCCTCTGTTGGCCTTTTTATTTCATTTTTTTCTACGATAATATGATTTCTTTGATTAACTATATCAGACCTTTAAGAGAATACTTGAATGTTTAACTAGGGTTGTCCTAAAACACAGTTTAGTCAACTATAGGAAGCAGGATTGTTTTTGACTGATTCATGAAATGATTTGAAGAGTGTCAGATTGTTTGTCTCGTTGTATTGTCTTTCTGCAGGTTAATGCTGTCATGCAGAGGGATCAGTGTCTCAGATTCTAGTGCGTGTTAGACCAAAACCTATTTCTGAATTCTGCAAAAGAAGAAACATAACGAGGCTTTGCTTTAAAATTCATCCACTTGTTCCTATATAAATGCACTAAGGATCTGGTGGATAAGTCTATATGTTTAGTTATGGTGCCACTGCAGTTATAATTCAAATGCTGACTAGTTACAGTGTTAACATAACTATCCAGTGAAAACAGATGTGAAACAACGTGTGTTTGCAATATCTCCACAGACAATACAACACTATATTAAACTGCTTTTCATCTGGGTATCACTTGAATCTAAGTACACAGATAATACAGACAGCGCTGGGCTGTCCAAATAAAGTGGGACAGTAACCGTTTGAATAGTTGCTTGTCTTTTTGTGTTTTTTGAAAGAATGATTTATAACAAATGTTAAATGATTTCTCAAACTTGCAAGCTGAACCGTTTCATACTGAGGTTTCAGCTGCGCTCCTCCAAAGCATCACGCTGACTGCTGATTGAAAACAGTTGTTGATTCTCTCCTTCAGTAAATTCAGCCTGGTAAGAGAGACGAGGAAGAAAAAAAAAACTCTATGCCCTAACACAGAACAGATTGCAGGAAAACAAGACCTCACTGTGTAGAAATTAATGGCAGATACACTTACTAGTAGTTTAAATGTTTCATTAGATGCTAATGTCTCGCTGTGTCTTTAATTGTTGTGAAATTAGCCTCTGGAATATTAAAACCATCTGTTTGTTATCTTCCTGCAGGGCCAGTTCTTACCCGGGCTGCGCAGATATAGTGAGGTCATTAAATAAATACATCCGTATGCCTCAGCCTACATCTTAATTAATGTCTTTATGTTATTGCATCAGTACAGCACAGCAGTCTGGGGCATCTGCACACGTCTAATTTCTCTGCCTTAGATGCAGTGGAGTGCACTGGCGTTCATTACAGGAGGGAAAACTGAAGCTAAGTTTAAGAGGCTATAAAAATATAGAGAATGACTCGCACGCTGTAACAAGTGGGAGTGATCAGATCAGCGGCATTATAGAAGAGGTCACAGAGACGGCCCCAGCACCCACACACATGGGCTTCTCATTTAGATTTATCATCAGACAGCAGGTCATTAAATTCCAGCTTCACTTTTTGATGTCTCTGACCACCAGCATTCCCTCCATTTGCTTAAGAAATCCATTAATCACATCATAAAAAGAAATGAATCTATCATCTGAACCTCAGAAAGTAGAGAGCGGATGAAAAAAAAAAAAACACAATTCTCTGAAGTAATTTAAGGGAGCTCAGGGGGAAATTAAAGGGAACAAGCTGAGGGATACATTTTCAAATAGCTGTGTAATCAGGTCCCAAGCTATGTAATAGCCCTGAAAGATGAGCCGCTCTTTATTGGAATGTCTTTATTAGACGTGTTCTTCAGACATTACACACAGTTAAATTTGTGCAAGATTTCTGATTTCATGGAGTATGTTCCCACTGATAAGCCAGAGTACAGACGGTGTGATTATGTGGTTTCACTACCGCAGAGTCAGTTTGATACCACACTGATTAATAACAGACAAATCTCTATATCTGTCCCACACTGGCTCCATGATATTCTTTTGTGAGCTTACCATATATTAGTTTGGTCGTGGGCTGCGATATTTGGTGCAGGAGTCAGCAGCAGCTTTCTGTGCGGCCTGCGTATTTTTGTGTGTGCACATTCATAAATACATGAGCGTGCTGGCATGCGCCGCCTGTTGTTGTCAGCAGGGACGCTGGCTGGTTAATAAATATTATAGGTCAACATGTTTTGATGAAGGAGCCACAGACCTGGGCATAAACAGCATCCCTCGCCCTTTCTTCAAGGATCAGTTCACAGGCCAGTGTGGATGAGATATTATTCCCCTTTTCTCTCTAAAAAATATGTAAACTCCCCTCAGACAAACTGGCATTTACAAGAAAAAGAGAGAAAATACGCCCTGGTTTTTGTGGGAATAAAATGTGTTGGATGTAATTAGTGCTATCACAGTGCAGGGCATCGGTGCGCCCGTGTCTATGTACGTGCCACATCCGGTTCTTGTGTGTTCTCCCCTACCACGTAGACATGCACTCATGCACGCATGTACACACATACATTCAGACACGTGCACACATGCAGTCAAAAGGGCCCATCAGGCATTCCCAGCGCTCAGACTCTCTTATCACGTTCAGCACTCTGGCAAATCCGCCCGCCTTCCACCCATCACGCAATTCTCCCAAGGAATAGGGTTCCTTTCACACCGCTAATGGCTGCAGAAAAGGGAACATTTTCATTTTAATTATCTGCTCAGCTCAAGGGTTCTTTTGGTATTCCCCCACCTTGTGCCCTTTCATCACACTAAACGATGGCCGATACCTGAAAAGAGAATAGTGACGGAGAGGTAAAAAAAAAAAAACCCAAAAAAAACATATACTGTAGCTTTGTCCCTTCCCTCCGGAGCAGGAGAGAGAGTGTGCCATCATCTTCTCGTCCAAGTTCTTTGTGCGCTCTGCCTTTCCTATTAGGTGGCAGAGGAGCCGTTTACTGCACTGTCCCATAAAGCCAGCTTTTTATGGGCTTTGAAATGAAACCTCCAGCGTTTGTCTGGTCTGGAAGGAGCAGCATGGGAGCTTCAGAGGACATCAATCGCAGACTTGGACAGGGAGCGCAGACCCCACCTCCTCCCACTCAGCGCCGCGCTCCCAAGAACCTTTTATTGTTCTCCAGAATTTGAAGGGCCTCAGATGCTCGTGGATTGGCACGTCCTACTCTTTATTCATGTCATTTTGCAGCATCTCGAACAGAGTGTCTAGAGGATGACACTTGCTGAGCTCCTGCTGCCTCAGCATGTGGTGTCTGCTTGGAGAGGATAGGGGCTCCATTTGAAGGTTCTGGAGGGGTCTTTGTCCCTGTTCTCTATTTCGTGGGCTGAGAAGAGTTTCATACTGCGAGATCAGATGGCGTCTATCATTGGCAAGCAGAGTGACGGGCGCTGAATAGGCTCAGAAAACATGACAGATTTACAGAGACAGCGCTGTAGCTCCTGCCAGTTCTCACATATTCATAAACCAATTTCTGTGGGATGCCTTTGCTAGCCAGCGTTATCCATGCAGAGCTCTAAACTGCTGTGTTAACAGTTTTGCTTCACATTGTTAACCCTTGGTTTCCTTGTGTGTTGTGTTTTTCTAGCTGAAGCCAGGGCAGAACAACTGCAAGGACAGCGACAGCGAGAGTGTCAGTGGAGAGTCGAAGCCTTCCTTCAGGAGCAGCTCCAGAGACAGACTGACAGATGTGAGTACATTAACAAACAAGCTCAGTGATGCTTCAGTGGGAGTTATTTCAACCTCTCTTCACAGTCAGACATCTAGAAAAAATCATTTCCAATGATCAAAAACATGAGGTCATAAGCTTAGGAGTCATAGATTCATATCTTAAAATGTCCCCTGATGACTTTCTATTTACTTGCATTATTCAAAAAACAAAATATGATATAACCACTATTAATAGAAGAAAGGCTGAGTTATGGCATCATCTTAACAATGTTGAATCCACAACCAAGTACCTGTTATGTAACGGTCAAAGAGGAGATATTCACTAGTGGTAAAAGTTCTACAGTTGGTACATAAATGCCACCATTTTCTTTGCTTTGAGAAAGATTTTTATTCATAATTTATTTATATTTCTAATATTTTATATGAGGAAATAAAAGTTTACTAATTTATAAGCAAATGAATCTGCTAAGATTGTTCACTAGTTGCATTGCTTATCAGCTCACACATTTTAAACTTCATGATTCAAGTGTGGTTTTGTGTGCACGGCCTTGCACCTACAATATGTCACACAGACAAAAGGTAAGTTATGATTTCTTCAAGATTTCTCTTGGTCTTAAAGCCATAAACTTCTGCTCAGCAGAGCACTTAGTGCTAAATCCTAAACACCCTTAGTGCACTCTTGTTCTTCAATCTAGAGTTCTTCAGGTGAAGAGCACTATTTGCATCCTTACACACACACACACACACACACACACACACACACTCTCTCTCTCTCTCTCCCTCTCTCTCTCTCTCTCTCTCTCTCTCTCTCTCTCTCTCTTTCTCTCCCAGGGTTTTTTTTTTATGACTGATACAGAAAAAGACACTACCTACCCCGGTCTTTGCTCCTTGTGGAGGAGCTGAAGGCGAGCATTAACTGACAGAAGAAAGAGCGGCTATGTGTCCCTGCGCCCTGTGACAGTATTCCAAGATGTGAAGCGAGCAAGCTTAAGGGACCTTGCTGCGAGACACCCACCCCTGCTCTTTGATTTGTGTGGAGAATCTACAGCGAAGCGATCAGATATCTGGCCATAATTAAAGCTGTCAGTTGGGAGGCGAGCAAGTCTTTGAGAAAGACATGGCCGAACAACTGAAGCAAAACTGATTCTGCATGTAGCCTTACGATGCTTGACTGGGCATGAAATGAAATAAGTAATTTGATGTTGACAACAGAAATTGAAATGATACTTGCTGATTTCTGTCTGACTGCACTGTGGTGACTATGCGCCAGTACACCAAGACAAATTGTGCTTAAATGGAGGTTTGAAAACACTTAACCTATGGATGACGAATATGCTTAACTGTGACTGTCATAGAGACCGAGAAAAGCATTCAATTTGTCACCTGTCATGATCTCAGATAACTAAATACTACAACATACAGACAGGTGACAAATTAAAAGACAAACCAACATAAAATGTCTTAGTACGATGTGGAGCCGCCACAACAGCTTCAATGCTCCTTGGCATCAATTCTCCAAGTCTCTGAACACCATTCTTCCAAAAGATATTCTCTCATCTGGTGTTTAGATGATGATGATGATGATGATGGAGAGCGCTGTCTAACACGTCGCTCAGAAATCGAGTGAGATTTGGCGACGGTGAAGGCCCCAGCATATGATTCACATCATTTTCATACTCATCAAACCATTCAGTGACCCCTCGTGCCCTGTGACTGGGGACATTGTCATCCTGTTTCTCCACTAATTTTTCAGCTTTATCACCTGTCTGTAGGTCTTAAGCAACAATTTATAAAATAAAGTATCATTATATAATGATTCATGCTGAATGACAGCCAGGTTCCCACAGCCAAATCTAGCAGTAGGCTCGATGCGCTTTCCTCTGTTAGTCAGTTTTCTTCAGAATAATGCATGTTATCGCACCATATCAGAATTGTTTATTATTATTAATAATTGCATTGATTACCATGAGGAGATTGGCGCAGCTGTTTTTGACACTGACCAGATGTTTATAAAACAATTGCATTTGGTTGCTATATTGAACATGATATAGTCAGTGTTATCTTAAAGGGACCAGCAAGGATCCATTAAAATCACTGTATGTAACTATTGTAATATGTGTTGGAGAAGCCTTTGCGCTCTATAAATGTCTTTAATCACCCTTTGAAATTTCATTTTCATTGGCAGTGTAATCTGCCTTGGCCTCATTGACAAACCACTTAACTTCATTTAGCCCGCACTTTTGTGGTGATGTGTACTTTGACTCGTTACAGACTAATACACTAATACATTTCAACAGTTACATCTTATAGTCTGTCTTTATTCCTGAGTCACCTCAATGTTCCTACAAGGACACATTCTTACATCACTGTCACTTTACATTCAGCTTATTCAGTTTAAATGAAATCCCCCCGAGATGAATATGATTTACAGCACCAGCCTGTGTGTTTACTTTTACTCCAGTCATTTTTCTGGATCATTATCCTAAACCTATCTCCGTCATTCATTTTGAGAATGCCAGTTTTCTCGAGCAGGATCTACTCTCTGCACTCCTGACTATAATCACTTCCACCTGAGCTGGCATTTCAGCCACTCACTACACTCTGGAGGATAGAAGGAGCAGCAGCCCTGGTTCCCCCTGCTTCGTCTGGTCGAGACACCCCACAGGAGACCGAGCGTGTCTTCACAAGAGCTGCTGAAAGCTGGGCAGCATGACGACAGACTTTTAGACCCCCATGTCACTTTAGATGGTCACACTGTGTGAGGCTTCATCTCTGGTCCCCACAGGTTTCGGAACAAGTCCCCTCTAGCCACACTGTAAAGACCCACTTCACAAGGCGCGAGAGGTGCAAGTCGGCGCTTCTGTAGCAGAGCTCTGCTCCCAAGACAGAAAACAGAGGAAAGACGAAAATGGAGAGAATATAAAAAGGAAAAAAAACGGTTTTGTTTGGCACTGAAATTCTTTGGATTTTGTTTATTTTTATAAATATAAAATACAGCTAACTTCCTTTTGAAATAGTATTTTTGCAGATGTATGTCCAGGTGCATGTAGTGTTTGTTTCACTTTGCTATGTCACTTTAACTGAAATGTTAAAAGTATTTTGGTTGTAACACTGCACAATGCAACTGGACTGCTAATGTTGAGCTGCACAGAGATGCTCCCTCACAGTGCGAAAACCAAGAGAAAGCATCTAAGTCACTCGTTAGTTCCAGGGAGCAGTGTGAGACAGCAGCTAGCTTTGACCTGAACTGTTCATTACACCAACAGTCCGCTAATGGTATTTGCTGTAGCACTCCCTTCCCCTCATGGAGCGACTACGGTCCGATGAAGCAGATGAACTGAGTTTGCCGACCTGGCTGGCAGGGAGATAGAGGCCAGAGGAGGTCAGGCCTGGCAGCCTCCTTTCTCCCGCTCTCCTTCCCTCCTCACTCCTTCCTGCCAGCTCATTAAGGCCTACAAATGGCACATCAGCTCGGCTGTGTTTGCCTCAACCCCAAACCCAAGCTAAATTGGCAGGCTTAGCCGCATTTGCTCTGAAGCACCGGGTTCCCTTTTGGGTTTGTTTGAAGCTGACATGGCAGCCACCCCCACCACCACCCCTTACCCCCCCACCACTCCCCACCCCTTCTGTCTGGGTGGCAGGCATTCAGGCAGGCAGCAGTCCTGAGCAGAGGGAGTCTGCTGGATCAGTGAGGGCAGGGAGCTTGGGATGATTCACTCCCGTTTAGTCTCTGCGGCAAGGGGTGAAATGCCATCATTACCCGGCTGCCTATCAAATAAATTGGCAATTACGGGCCTGGGATTGCGAGTAAACAGCATGTTACTTCTTTTTTTCCGTCCAAGGCTCTTGATGAGAGACGGGTGCAATAGAGAGAAGCGCTGGAGTAGTGGGTCAGAGCCCGCCAGTCAGTGTTAGCCAGCCTGATGAGAGGCACAAGAGGCAGACTATAATGAATGCACCCCCATATTTCAGTGGCCATTTTTATAGTTAGCCAAAGCTTCCTGTTGTGTCTTGCTTCTAGCTGTTCCACTGACTAATTCAGCCTGTCAAATCAATACCCATATAATGCTATCTCATGTTTTTGGATAACACCTTTAAAGAGTATGCGGTGTGGCATGCCTGCTGTAACATGGGGTAATGATTTGTGTGTTGGTCTGGGGTGGGTTGTAACACTATTATTTATACTAGCACTTTATTGGTGTTACTCCAGACAGTTTTGCATGCTGGTTTTTCCGACTGAAATGAAAATGTGAAAATTGTGGGTTCCTGAAATCCATACTCGTGTGTCCTGGCTCTTCACACGAGAAGGTTTTCTTGCGGTGAAGTCTTTGAAAGTTGTTTTGTAATGAAACATCTGGAAGTGATATTGTTAAAAGTCAAGCACATCGTCTCCCCGTGCTTTTGAAGCGGTTTCAGCCCAAACACAGCTAAACTCTCTCTAATGGCCAGTAAGACTGAAGTCAGTTATTACTGGCTTTCCGATGAAAACATGACAGCCTGTTCAGAATCCTGTGTGCATGTGGTGAAACCATTTCAAATACTCAAATTACAGCTTTTGGAAACTGATTAATGTCATAAAGAATATTTGTTGTGGTAAAGATCTCTATTATGATTAAATTTGCTGGAGCATACCAAGACTGCACATTATGTTTTGTCCTTGACCTTGAGTACAGTCTTTTCCATAAGCTTCTTGTCTGAACTGAATCACACTGTCCAAGTGAACTGCTTATGTAATGTCACCAGAGCTGGTCTGTGTTACACTATGCCCATCCCACCTCCTCAGTACATTCTCCAATTATTTCCTGACACTATGATGTAAATGAGGTCGCAGTCCCCCTACATGTCCAGATATGCTGGCCAATTTGCTCCGACACAGAACTTGTAATTGCTTGCATCAATTATCCGTCTCTTTCTCTCTCTGCTTCTCAATAATTTGAAATGTTTCCTATTAGAGACAAGCATTTAGATATGGAAGTAGGAATGTTGTACCTATAATTAGCTCATTATCATGGGATCGTACTCTGCTGAGACCCCAGTGTGTGCATAGTGACGGTGTGAAATGAGCAGCAGGTTCAGTGCAGGGATTACTTGACAGTCTTTGACCGTTTCATGGCTTTTAAGCAGTGATGTAAATAAATCACTTATCAGAGCAGATTGAAACGCTAAAGACAAGAGAATTTTTTTTTTCTATCTTGTTATCCAGATGTAAATAACAAGGATAGGATAGGCACTTGGCGGTCAGCCGGTTACCTCCACAAAAATACACATCATATAGAGGAAACACAGGAAAAGGAGTGATGGCACATCCACACATGCACAGACACACGTGCACCCCACATACAAAAAGAAAAGGATTCAGCTTCATCTTAAAAGAAGGGGTGTGGCAGCTAAAAGCATTTTTACCAGCTTTTGATTTAACACTTTGAACAATGATGAGTCCTGAGATATCGAACTGACTGATGTCTAGTAAGAAGAGTTCAAATGTTTTACTGCTAAAATCTCAGTATCATCGACAACTGGGATTAGATATGAAGTTATTTAAAGCACAGGGTTTTGACAAGATGACTTACTCTTTGATTCATGCCATCTGGGGTTTCTATTAATTCATGAGGAACAGCTGGAACATATTGTAGGACATTTTTCCACTGGATTCCTCTCTCTCAAAAACCTATGTGCTGGTGAGGAGCTCATGTCTACAGTGAGAGCTTTCCACCCTATTTTCCTCACTCATTATGCCAGGTTCCGTCACTGACTGCACAGCCAGCTTGCCAGACGATCAAGACACAAGATCACTTGAATTGCGTACACCTTTGACTCTAAATCAACCTGATGAATAGGCTGTCTCCCAGGAAGTGGCCAGACATGCTTATTACCACCTCTGGCACTCAAAATCAAGCCCCCTTTTCTCTCGTCTGCCTCTCTTTTATTTCTCTTTCCTATTTTCTCTCTCATCGCCTGCAGACGCGTTGTCAGGAACAGATTGTGACACTTTGTGACATGGCAGTCGAGCAAAATTATGCTGCGCCTCCATCACCCTGCCAGTGCCCCAACAGCCGAATGTCCGTCAGGGGCCTGCATAGGTCCCACTGGACGGCTTGTCTCTACAAGTGCTGGGGGCGCGCCTGCATCCCTGCCTACGTTAACAAGTGTTTAACTCAGGCTCGGCTGCATCTACTCTCCAGATATATAATTAGAACGAGAGAAGCACAGTGTGATTGTGTGTGGTGACCTCTGGACAGCCCTCAGGTTGATAATACATGGCACTGATTTATCTCTGCTAATTATTTAGCGCACCTTGAGGCATTGAACACAAAACAAAATACACAGAATCAGAGGAACACTTTGACCTTTACTGTTATGTTACCATATACTCAGCAAAATAAGGCTCTTTAATTGTTGAAACTGATACAGAGTGAGGTCGTTGTGATAAATACTGTTCAGGCTGATGCTGACTGAATGCAGTCCCTCAGTGCTGTGGATGATAAATCTATTCTCATGGAAGATTAATGGACTGGAGAAGTGGTGTTGAATGTCATTGTTGAAGGTTGAAAGTATTGAGCGCCTGAATCCTATCCATATGTTTTCAGGAATGACATAAATAGGCTCAGCCGGAATCCATTTTGACTTATCAAGCTTAAACCAGTGCCAGAGCCACGCAGCACTTGCCAAGTATTCAGGCTCTGAGGCTTCCAATAACAAATCCTATTCCACATAATTTCCACTGAAATTGGCCATGGCCATGCGCTGCCACCCTATTTTTGCTTTTGCCATGCGTCCCGCAGCTCTTGGCTACATATTACTTCCGCATTCCCTGTAACCCGACCCTGTAGCCCCAATTTTTGATGTCATACCAGGCCCTGGCAAGTGAGTCTCTCCTCTCTTTGTTCCAGCCTTTTCAGCGTGGAGGCTGTTCCGGTGGGGTAAGTTGAATAAGTGGAGCCCGGAGGAATCTCTACAAAGGTCTCACTCTGATTGGATGCATGCAGAGCCCAAGGAGAGAACGTCGGTTGCCATAGCAATGAGAGCAATGTGGGAACTGGCTGCATGAAGGAGAAAGGGGAAGTGGTGCTTTCTTTTGCGATGGGAGGTCTTCATCGACTGACATTCCTCTTTATGAGTACACACTGGCCAACACACACGTAAACATGAGAACGCAAAGGCACACAAACAGTATTACATGCACCTTTTTACCCCCTAAGGAGAAGCCGAGCCAGAGTGCATACTTCAATCACAATGGCCTGGTAGGGGTGTACTCGGGCCCAAGCTGGGAGCCAGAGAAAACACAATCAGACTCACCAGGAGTCCAGAACCATCTCCCCCTCATAAACATGATTACTGGCCATTCACTGCTACATATCGCTTACCTCTCCTGAGCCAACAAATCACCCATATACCCTCTCTCCTCGGTCATGGCTCGTGATGGAAATATTTTTCTATCTTCCTTTATGTCTCTCTTTTGTTGCTTGCATCCCCGTCTGACTTTTGCTGCTGCTGATTTTTTAAATTCTTTATCCCATAATATTTAGGCCACAAGAATATTGAAGAGGTGATGCAACCCTCTCCAAGGAGCATATGTTTGTGTTCATGTGTATGTTTTATATATGTGGATCCCTGGTGTGTGTATGTTTGTATCAGAGACTTTGGCTGCGGGGTATAGGAGCTGTGTGGGAGGGTTGAGTTTTGTGTGTATGTGTGCGAGCGTGTGTGTGTGCGCGCGTGCGTGTGTACGTGTGCATGCGCATACGTGTGTGTGTGTGCGCGTGAAGGGCACAAGGAGCTGAGAATCCTGTGTGGGGATTACACAGGAAGACCTGCTGGTTCATGAACCCAGTGCAGTATGTCATGTCTTTGTCCAGGTTTAAATGCTCCGTAATCACTGCGCTCTAAAATCTGTTAAACTCATTTGCGCTGCAATTACTCTGGATGTTACTGTAATATATATATTCGTATATATGGCATATGTCCTACATTATCGAATGAAGTTGTTATTGAACCACAGCTTGTAAAGACAATGGTTTGTGTGTATGCTGTCTCTGACAGTGAAACTAATACTACTGGACAACATCTGGCCAAAAGAAAGATATCT
This sequence comes from Seriola aureovittata, assembly GCF_021018895.1. Lineage (NCBI taxonomy): Eukaryota > Metazoa > Chordata > Actinopteri > Carangiformes > Carangidae > Seriola > Seriola aureovittata. Next base: position 22,097,139 of record NC_079378.1, on the reverse strand, counting down.
GTGCATGTTCAAAATCCTTATTGCAAGTAAGTTGCAGGGTAAAAAGCATGTAAGTGCAGTCAAATACCAGACTTATAAAGTGCTATGTTAAGTCAAAGCACATATGATGATTACTGGCTTCACTGAAGACCTTTAGACAGCAAAAAGATGGAAATAAAAGTAAATTTTACAAGTAAAAACTGTTAATATTAAGTGCTAGACTCAACCCACCCTGGATTCCGGTGATAGGGATAAACACAGGTTGGTATAACTATTTTGTATATGCACAGTAGCCTATAATGTTATTTTTAAATCACTTTTGTGTTGTGCTGTGCGCTACAATGAAAAATGGGGAATAAAAGACAGATTCTGTAAACATAAGCATGGAAAATGTCTTCCAGCATAAAGGCGTTTCACTTACAGTCTGAGAACATTTTGCTAATATTATGTTTTGTATCTACTTTGAATTGAGCCCGTGTTTTTCCCTTTGACAAGCTACACTTTACAACACTGTGAATAAAAGAGATTTTTTTCCCCTTGTGCTGGGGAAGGGCAGGTTTCTGTCTCATTCAAGGCCTGTGCATCTGGCAGGATTACTGTGAGGTACTGGATGTCGCATCACTTCTATTTCAGAAACTATTGAAATTTCCCTTAAACCACAAAGCAACAGTGCCAACAGTGAATAAATAAATAAATAAATAAATAGATACTGTAGATAGATGGAAAGACAGACACATAGATATACCAAAAAGACAGGGAGATAGTGCCCCTGGAATTACAGTTGCAGAAGATTATTCCAGAGACATTATTTCCCTCAAGTCATGGGCTTAAGTCAAATTTGGAAGAGAAATGAAATTGCCAGCAGTGAAAAACCAGACTAGGTAGGAGTTCATGAGTAGAGAAATAACATTTTCATTTGTTTCTGCCCCAGTGGGAGACGAGCAGCCTCTCAGTAAATAGATACGGCTATGAGAAATGATTTTTTTGGTCGGCGGGATATTGTTTTAACGTGCACTTATCCATCTGCAATCTAGATGTCAGGTCCTGGGAATCCACAGGATGGCCATTCGACTGTTGTCTTTATGACACACAAGTGTTGGCCTCATCTCGCCTCCAATTGTCTCAGTTACTGTCCCGTTTCCATCAGATTTTCAGTCTTACATGTGGTCTTTTGTTTAAAGGACCAGTGTGTGGACTTTGGAGGATCTATTGAAATGGAACATAATATTCATAGATATGTTTTCATGAGTGCATAATCACCTGAACCTAAGGATTGTTGTGGTTTCATTAGCTTAAAATGAGCCCTTCATATCTACGTAGGGAATGGGTCCTGTCCTGCGCCGCCATGTTTCTACAGTGGCCTAGACTGGACAAACATAGTGCTGTCTGAGCTTTTCGAGTTTTTACGCCACCTGAAGGCCACAGTAGGTTCTCTTACACCCCTGGAAAGGGAGGGGTGAGGGGAGGGGTATTCATTTTGTTGCAATCTGATGCCTCACTGCTAGTTGTCACTAAATGCTACTCACTGGTCCTTTAAACTCCCTTTGTTCAGAGCAACCAGCTGATGCTACTCTTTGGAATTCAGGCTTTTTATATTGAGTTTCGCTGTGACCTGAAATGAAAGATTCAATCGTGGCTCCTGAGATTGTCATCTCCCCGTGCACAACCTAGAGACTTGAGTGGAGGCACACCGTACAGCATTGTTATTTGTTCCACTGCAGTGATAATAAATCAAGTATGGTACATTTTAGTCGAGATTGGTACATGGTATCAGTTTTAGTATATTTTTTGCCTGTACTGCTCCTTTGTGTTTCCCTTTGTTTGTCTCTTGTGATTCAGTGTTTTGGAGCCCAGTTTATCTAAGGTAACAATGTGTTACAATCCTCTGTTCATTTGTTTGTGCATGTGCATGCAGGTGACAAGTTTTTCTTAACTTGTCACATGCATTGCACGCCTTGTCTATATCTTGACTCTCATTTGATATACTGTACTCTTCTTCTGTGCATTTCCAACAACATTGTGCCTGCGCTTGAATAAATGGTCATGCTATATCATCTTAGTTAAGAGATCTGGTTTCAAAGAGATATTCAGGGGATTATTAGGGGATTACTTCCACTTACTGCAGCTGTCGACGTCTGTGAGATATCTTTTCAATGAATGTGTTTCTATATACACTGACTCTCTATTGAAGTTATTTATATGATGCATTACAATTCATGATTAATCTGCAGAAGCAAAGCTTTAAGTCAGGAGCTGTCAGTTGTGATGTACTCCCAGGTGATTACGTCTACTTCCTGTCATCCACTATCAACCAACACATAAAGCACTTGTCACATGGCCCATTCTGATTGTCGTTGATATTGACACTGGAATTGAATAAAATGTACACAATAAGAAGATTAGTGTTTCCCAAGAGGCGTGCATCTCCCTGCTGCATTCATTCCTGATGAGGCGCGCTGAGCCTTTTGAAAGACTTGATTCATACAGTCAAATCCCATCTAAGAATACAGAACGTGTAAATAAAAAAGACAGACCAAGATTAATCTGCTGACCATCTTAAATGGAACAGAAGTGAGTTCACAATGTAACAGGGATAAAATTGCACAAAAATTCTGTAAATTCACAAATTCACTCCACTTTGTATTGCATATGCGTTGACCCTGCCATGGCAAATTGCAAACCTGTGGCCTCAAGAACAGATCTCTGCTCCAACAAAAAAGCGACATGTCACATGAGAGATTTGTCTCCCTGTTCCATGCCAGCTGCCATGATTACTCCTCAAGACAAAATTGACAGAATAATTTACAAATAAGGAAAGTTGGCTCTTTTTTTTTTTGCAACATTTGCGAGTGTGAGAAAGCGTATAGTGCTACAAAGGCTCACTGTTCAATATCCATTATTTTTAGCTTTAACATTACATTTTTCAGTCAAACATTTTACACAAACCTACATGTTTTTTCATGCACACACACACACACACACACACACACACACACACACACACATATCTTCCTTTGTCTTTAAAAATCCACCTTTATATTTGACAGTAGAGCTGCTTTTAGTGCACAGATGTAAAATCTAAAGTAAACTAATTAGACTATTGGTTCTGACCTGTTTAAAGGGAGTCACATCAGCTGTGTTTTGGTAGTGGTGAGAGGTCACAGGGCATCACTGGGCCACATAGTACAGGGGATTGGATGGGATTAACCTTGGCCTGCCCCTTTGGCCTCAAGCCCAGACGGCCCAGGAAGAGTGGAATTAGCCAAGCCAGGCAGGGCCATCTGATTCCAAGCCCTCATCCAATTACTGCCTTATCTCCTGGCAAAATGAGATCAATGCATGGAGGGCAGGGAGACCTGGCAGACTAGCGAAGGTGCGATAATCAGCAGTAGGGAGCACGGCACTTAACTCCCCTGTGTCCCCTGAAAGAGCCAGAGCATGTGTTAGGAGCACCACTCACTGCCATTAGCTCTCGGTGCTTGCTGGAGCCTGACCTGCACTTTGCATGAGGACAAGCTGGTGTAGTGAATTTAGGCATCTTAGCGTTTTGTGTTCAAGTGCTGCACTTAGGAAGGTGAATAATGTGCATAATTACAGTTTTACCTCTTATCCTTAGTGAATCTACCCAGCAGATTACATTGGCTAAAAGGTAGTAGAGAGGGGGAAAAAAACTTAGTAATTGCTTTTTATATGTATTGCATATGAAAGGCACTTTTAAGCATTTTACAGTGGTTAAGAACAACCCCGCACAGCTAATATAGTCCACTGTTAATTCTCTTGTCAATTAGGGGGAAAAACAAATGTTTGACGTTTGGAGGTGTAATTATGAAAATAATTAACCTCTGTGTGAGCCATTAAATCAGACAATTTTGCTCTCTACCTGCACTTCTTGAAATGGAGTCGCATTTGGCTGAATGAGATTCTGATGTTAAAAGGATCTCCGTTAAATGGATTTTTTTTTTCATGTAAAATAATGTTTTATCCTGTTCTTATTCATGTTCACTCATTTAATAACTCTTTCCTCTTCGTAACGACTTTAATAAAATGCTGTAGACTTTGGATATTTCACAGAAATTATTCCAAAATTTTAACTTTATTCTCTTTTCAGACTCGCGATCAATTGAAAGCTACCATTAACCAAAACATTTCAGTGAGAATCATACCTGGAAAGAGTGGATTCATTTTAAGTCAGAAGTTTTGATAGAAAAAGTCCTTGCTGGCTGAGCCTTTATATGATATAAAGCTCTTCATATTTATTCCTGATACTTCTGCCATTCCAGTGATTGTATTGCACCACTGGTGTGTCCCTTAGCCATCTGGAGGACCGTTCTGTGCTCACAAAATGGCTGGAGAGGGACCCATTCTAGTGAATTTATGCTCGGCTATTTCTTCTCATGCTTGTGTTCTGGGCACAAGTATCCATTGGAGAGCAATAGGTAGCCCTGAAAGAGTGTCTGTCCTCAGCTGTGGCCCTGCGATTGTACATCCCCTACTACCCCGCAGTCCTCCTCCTTCCACCTGTCCCTGGCTGCTGCTCTTCCTCTCCTCAGCCCAGTTAGATTAAAGTCCTCTTAAATTCACCACAGCAGGCCGGCCGCACAGGGAGAGCTGGCATCACAGGGGCCCTCTGACAATCAGCACCCGGCTAGAAAGCACTAATGAGCGCTGGGAGGGGAGGCGAGGGCGTTGGCGGCTTGCACACATACAGCAACAGCGGTGGGTAGGGTTGGAGGGAGTTGTTAGGAAGGGAGGCAGTGGGCTGGCATGTTGCTGGGCTGGGTCCGGTGCAGCACTGACTAGATTAGCTTCCAGGGGGCAGAGCTGCAGTCAGTTTGGGAAAATATCACAGCCCATTAGTTAGGAGCAATGAAATGGAGTCAACTTCTGGGACTCCATTAGGCACGCTGCGCTTAGGCAGACAGCGTCCCTCGGTGTGATGTTGCTATTCTGGAAGGATTGAGCACAGAGATATAATTGGACTGGGGAAATCAAGCAAGTTTCAGTGGTCCTGGTGGGGCTCTCAGACAGAAAATGAGAACACAGGCCTTTGTATTTTCGCTCCCTCTCCCTGTTAGCTTTACAGCTTTTTGAAAAACAGCAGTGAAAAGGCAGCCAGTGTGCTTGGGTTTTTCTTTTCATTTTTATTCCTCCACTCTCTCTCTCTCTCTTCTTCATTCTCCAACTCTGTCTCTCTGTCTGCCCCCCCTCCTTCTGTTTCTCTTATTGGATTTTACCATCTGCTTTAAATTCTTTCTTTTTTTTCATTTTTTTTTCATTTGTGGCTGCAGCTCTGGCTAACCCTAAGCTAAACAATATGCATTTATTCATCCGTGCATTTCTCTAAGCATTGATGAGACTGAGGATTGTGCTTGATAATAAACATGGCTTAGTCGAACACAGGCTGCTCGCTAAGCCTCGCAAGGCCGTTTACTGCCCGACTGTTAGTGCCAGCTAACTCCACTAGTTTGAAATATACAACTACATCCCTGAATGCACCGCCTAAGTAAAGTATACCGTATTTTTCCCCCTCCCCTGAAATGCCCTCTCTCCAACTGTGATGTCTGGATAGCCGGCTGACATTTTGGTTCCTTATAGGCAGAACTCAGATGTAGATAGAGCGGACAGGCCTCAGTGCTTCAGGTAATTGATGTGCAGTTTTTAGCACCATCATGGGACGTCTCTATCCCTTCAATTTCTTGCAGGCATGCCTCACTCGGTTTGCCCAAAACGCTTCATGTACTCTGTCCTAAATAAAGGACGTTTTACCAGCTCTCCCAGTTAATATATTTCACAGTAGCAGTCCATCATATTCTTCTCATGCCTTCAGTGTAGCGGCTGGTGAGTAATTAGATTGAATCTCTGATGGTGTATTTGGCGGTGTCTCCGTTGCCGCCTTATCAAGCACATGCTAGCTGCTGTTTATTCAGTGAGTCAGTGACATGTTAGCTAATGTGGTGTTGTTGCTGTAATAGTAAAGAAACCTGGTGTTGCACAAATATAGAATATCACTGTTAAGCCATTTATCAGGTACTTACTTACCATAGCTTTTTCGAGGGATTGGTAAGAGATCAATCAGGATGTGTTCATTTAGTCTAATTGGTTTTATGAGGGATTGATGAGACTAGTTAGATTAGAAGGTCATAGGGGATATATCCATTGAGTCAGTCAGTTCAGTCCATACACCTGTGTTTTTATGCTTAGTAGTGTGAAGAGAAGACGGTGTTTGAAGTGTTGAGGAGCTGAAACCAGCTAATGCATGATTCAGTGAGATACAGCTTAACAAAAGCAGTATCTCAGAGCCAGAGCATCTCTCTCGCTTGCTCCAGCTCTTTGTCCTTTCTATTCGTTGAATTATATGCCCATAGCAAAAGAGTGTTGACATTTGTGCACCTCCTGGGAACACGTCACCATGAATGTTATCAGCACCTTAAAGACAGCCCTCGCCCCCATACATCCCTGCTTGCTGCTCTCAACCCCTGCCTCAAAGGGCACACCCCACCTCAACCTTCCACCCCTGACCTGTCTGCCAGCCCAAAGAAAAAGCCCCTGACAGCTCGTTTGATGGGGGGTAGGGGGGGTGGGGGGGTGGCAGCTTGTAAAGAATAGGTGAAATGGAGGGTAAAAAGGGGGACAGCCATTTGAAATGTCTGCACTGAGATCTAATCAGGTAGCAGTGGCTGTCTGCCCCTTTTTAAAGTAGCACCACTGCATTACAGCCAGCAGCCTCTCCCGGGTACAGGCCTCACAGGGCGTTTCATGTCAGCCCCCCTCCTCCTCCCTGAGTAACCCTCTGGAACACATCATCCACCTCAGTCCCAGCTCTGGATTTATTCCCCCCCTAAAGCCGCCTTGACAGGTTTGTTATCTATTCACCCGGTCAGCGAGCCCTGGAGAGTCGCAGCACTGGCAGTTAGGAAGGGGAATGCTACAGGAGAAGCGGGGCAAGTAAATGTCAAGTGAACCGCCAAGGATGGATATTATAGCTTCTGGGGACCACAGACAGGGAGAGAGGGAGAGAGCGAGATGGTCCGTCTCTCCTGTCTGTTTTACAGCCCACGGCTCAAGATGGCAGTCTTTACTGAATTCTCTATCGATTTCCAGATCATCCAGACTTCTTTTATGTGCAGGTTACAATTATATGGTTTCCAAAAACACTGTTAAACTGTCTCTATAACCACAGATGAGATGGTGACAAGTAATGATTATCACAAAAATCTTAAAGAGTAGAAGGTTGTCGAGAGAAAAGATTTATCTTAATCCCACTGTTGGCCACAGATAGTTTTAAGGTTTCTTTAGTAAACTGTGACCTCATGCATCTTTATAGACTGACTACCTTTGGGATGTAGCTAACTTACTATCAACTATTGGTGTCTAAACTTATATCTTTCATAAAAGTAGCTAGAATCATTTCCGTTTGCAGTCTTTGGGCAAAGTAGACACTAGTGTAAAAGGAAGCATGGCTTTTATTATAGCAAGGCACCAAAATAAAATATAGATGTTTATTTTAGCTTCACTGACGGCTAATTTAATTTGGAATCTGTGAGCAATTGTGTGCACCACATGTGAGGTTTCCTGCTTGGCCCCTCAACTTTAAATATTCAGTGTATATCCCTGCTTTAATATAAACCATACCTGTGATGGTAATACTGTATGCATAAACATAAATATAAGCACAGATGATGTTATGCTGTGGGATTTTTCATATGCTGTTACTATTAAAACAAAAAATATTGTTTGTATGACTCACATCCCCTTCAAATGCCCAAACTTGATTTCATAATAAAAAACAGAGCTCATTCTCTTATGAAAAAAACATTTATAATCAGCTTAACTCCAAACATCTGATGCACAGACAGCAGTCTTATTTCATGAGCTTGGAATCATGAGGTTGTGTGGGTGGAGTGCAGATCTGAGACACTGAGCATCAAAGATTTGATCTACAGTATCAGCTGTGAAACCGTCATGTACTTTCCATCTTTTTTTGAATACTTCACCCCCCCAAAAAATAACTCCAAGCCTAAAGTAACATTCAGCAGGACATATGAGGAAAATCACACTTTTAATATAAAGAAGTCTGACGGATCCTCACAACAAGGGAAATTGGGAATTTTAGAATTTCTTCTTGTCATTTAATCACAGTCGAGCTCAAAGTTTTTGTAGATGAAACTAGATTTGCATGCAGGAAACTTGCTAAAGTGTTGGTTAGCAAAACTATGGATGATGCTTCTCAACAATTTTATAAATCCTGACCTTGATTACAAATTATTTCTGATGCACTTTAATGACGTTTTGTTGTGAGTGGATGTTGTATCTCTGACTGCTTTGTCTAAGTAAAACAGATCATAGGAAATGGATTACACATTACAAATACTTAGTCTGGACTGTAGTTATAAAAATAACTATGCTATGTTGCATTTCTCTTCAGAGTTCTGTTATCTATCGTATCATCGCCGTGCCTGACCTTTTGTTTTATAGTTTATGCGTTAATACAGCACTTTTCTGTGATTTTATTCCTCCCAAAATAAGTTGAAGTGAATATTGCAATTCAGTCAAGTTTTAAAGTATTGCCATATTACAGTACTTACATCAGTGTAATTTAAACATGTCCGCCTCATTCGCCTCACATCCTCATTTTGACCATGTAATCTTGTAGAGAGGAATCCTCAATTGTATTTTCAGAATGAGTTTTCTGTTCGACAGGGATTGGATTTTTTTTTTTTCTCTTGATGAACTGAGTTGCTAATAAGGCTTGTCACAACAGTTTTCACCCTCTGGACTCTGTTCCAGTGTTGTGGTGCCATGTCACCTGAGTTGATTTAAAGCCTCAACCTCGTATACTTGCTGCTTTTATGTTTATGATGAATTTGTTTGGTTTCACATATTTCCACATGAAATCTTTCACCTGTTAGTCCTCTCATCCTCCTCCCATGCTCTCAGTGGAGAATAGGATCTAAATTGTGCGATAATTTCTCTGGCCTTAATTGCATGGTTCCAGTGAAAGCTTTGCTGCTCTCTCTCAATCCTTTTAGAACTACTTAAACGTTCCGCTTGGGTGTGGATTAGCGGATAATGGGCCCAGCAGCAGGCCAGGTACAAGCTATTGAAGTGTTCCTGAGATAGCCTTGGCGGGCCCAAGGGGTAGTGGGGGAGGGTTCATTGTTGGTGTGACAGTTTGGCTGAGTGGATTACATGCAGTTTAGGGGACTGTATTGGATTGGGGCTGTGCCCAATTATCCTCTTGGATTGGAGTGCAAGTGAGTAACCTCCTATCCCAATTTCCACTGCACCAGGTGAAGCCTATAGGAAACTGCTGCTAGGCATTTCCAGAAACTATTAAGCCACTGAGCCCAGAGAAAAATAGTCATGTTCACAGCATGATAAGATAGCAAAAATTCAAATTCCACTACTTTCTTGTCACTACAACACTTCCTCCTCCCAATTCAAATGCCAGCATAGATTACCTATCAGTACATTGTATAGTTTAATTCATAGCATGCTTTACCAACTATAATAGGTCATCCTATTTAACCTTACAGACTACATAACACGTTTAATTATATAGAGGGGAATTCTGCTAATCTCACAAATTAAAATTAGATTACAAGTCATGGGGAGAACCAATCAGCCCGTGAAAACAGCTGTATGATGTCTTCTGTGAAGTTAGCTTTCTAAATTCTGGGAAAGAACCCCTGATGATGTCATCTGTGTAATCGTAATCCTGTGCTCGGCTTTTAATCAAAAGCCTGTGTTGCAAACGGGTGTGGAGCGTACCCAGCAGGCAGGGTCTAATGAAGAGTTCATGTCATATAGGACTTATTACAATCATGAGATACCTACGTGCAAAGAGTCATATCAAGTTCCAAGTCATAACTTAGACTGGGAAACTTGGATCTTTGCTCTGATATATCTGACTTGGTGCTTGTTGAAGTACCTGACAACAAAACAAATATAGACACCTCACATGTTCCAATGTAATTAACCCCACATTTAATGGATATGACATTGTATTGTCTTTTAATGTACTTTAACCCTCACTCAACCAACTCTGTTATCATACAACCATCTTGTTGATGTGAACACTCGTAAGTCATCAAACTGAAAATCTTTTCCATTTCTACAATACATCCCATACGATGTGAACACAGCATAATGTACAGAAGAGAGTTGCAGCTGGACTCAGGAAATCTCTGCCTGTGCTGGGTTTCTTTTCTTTAATCTGTCTGAGACCCCGTCTTTGTGAAAGTACGATACAGAATAGCTTGAGTACTCTTTAAGATTCTCATAGTTCAAGATAGATGATGTTAGTGTTAAAGGATAGGCTAACTGTTTTTCAAGTCTGTCTTAAAATGATACTCAAATGCCCGTACTTACACTGACACAGGTTTTACTTGCTGTAATTATTCCTCCTGACCATACTGGCCACTATGAGATTATAGGTTAGTAATAGGTTACAGTCTTTTTAATGAAATTCCCTCTGTGTTTCCATGGACAGTGTTTCCTTTCTGAGCAGAAGGGGAGATATAGTAAAAGAGGGAGTTGTGCAGAAGATATACTGTTAACTCTGGAAGATTTGCACTTGATTCGTCCAACAGACTGCTGAAGTCTCATATTAACACCAGACTTACTTTTGAATACATTTTGAAATCACATTAGGATCTCTTAATGTCTGGTATGAACAGTAGGAACAACTGTTGTTGACTGTTGGGGACTCACGTAGCTCACTTAGCAGAGGTAGTGAGGAACATTGTCACTTCAGCAAAGGCAAAAAATAAACGCATTATATATGATTGGCCATTATCAAGCTGGTGTTTACTTGAGATCTTTGCATTCACTGGAAGAACAGTGTCGTTTTTATAGGTATACTTCTTATTTAAAGTGTTGGACACGATTGGTATGTGTCTAATTCAGTGGAAAGGTCACCGGGAAGATGAAACCCAACTTCTGCCTTCATGTTTCTTCAAAACACTCTTAATGTTTTGATGCATATTCAGTTTTGTAATAAAATCATACTGGCCTCTGGTGCTTATTTGTTTGCCTTCCACTTTTAGCATCATCAGATTAGAAAAACATTATCCAAATGAAATTCAATTCCTTTCTCCCCAGTCGCCCTGTTTGTGTAGCATTGCGAGGATTTCATTCAGTTATTGTGCATGAGAATCTAAAATGCTGTTCTTGAAAAAGTACACTCCCTCCCCATCCTCCACAAACTTCTGCTTGGGTAATGGATGTCTCATATTTTACAATCGAATCATGAGTTATACAGTAATTTGAACCACTCCATGTTTCGGCACTGTGGTGTGTGAATGCATTAAAGAATATTTGCCATCCATTCATTATGAGATGGAAATTTCAGTCTGCAACACGGGCTCACTGGGACTTGCTCTCCAGTGTTCCTCTCTCTCCGGATTTGGTCTGAAATCTGTGAAATAGCTGCTTGACATTGCTGAGCCAAAATCAGGTTTTATATGATTTTGATTTGATTTGATGAAGAGGTCCCTCTTTTTTCCTTAGTTATTGTATTGTTGGATGTTAAAGCACTCTCTGCCTAGAATGAATATTGAATTTGGATCCTTTTATCTCAATAGAAATTTTCATTGTGGATTGAGCACTGCATGCAATGCTATATATTACTACCAGTGCAGTTTTAATTAATATGAGCAACTCTTTTTGACAGTAAAGTAAAAGTGTCCAAGTTCTCATATGGGGAGCTGTCAGAGTCTGCTGTGTGTGTCGCCCCCCCCCCCCCCCCCCCCCCCCCCCCCCCCGTGTTTCGTTTTTACTTTTTTGCTGGAGACTTGCAAGTGGATAACAATGACTCCCCTGGCTGTGCTCATCTGATTCCATCAGGAAGAGGAGAAAAGCACCACAGCGCCTTGGGAATATTGTTGCCTGAAAATGGTAATTTGCCAGCTTGAGCAAATCCTAGGAGAGCAGGCAAGATGAAGAGTAGACAGATTTCACTTGCTTTATTTATTAAATTTGATAACCGGTACAGGCCTCCAGAGGGCTAAAAACATTCTGCTGCGTGTCATTTGGAAGGAGGAAGAGAATATTGTGGAGATCCGTCAAAGACAGCCTCCCAATCACTCAGTCACTCTGATGTCAGGCATCCCTGGGTCCACAGCCACCTTCATTTATGTGATGCTACTCTCACACCTCTTTCTCTGGCTGAAAGCACCTTATGAAAAGGCTTAATATTTGACTCCCTTTTATATTTGATACTATATTATATTGTAATTAGCACAGGGATGTTGCTCCTGGACTGGATCTGATTTGAATCCAGATCAAACAGATTTGTTTTTATAAGTGGTTGAAATATGTAGAAGCAAGTCAATAATTTAAATTGATTTGTGTGGATCAAAAACATGTTTCCCATACCTGATGTCTATGAGGGACACTACATGGCTACTGAGCCTCCCTTGGGTTGGCCTTATGGTAAAGAGGAAGTAAGCTAATTGATTAGCTGACAGGCACTGTTTGTTGTCAGGCAAGCAAAGAGGATACCTCAAGTCTCAGCTCCCCCAGGCTATTATTTAATACAACTGAGTTGTTCTCAGTTTCCCCCCTTTGTCCAGGAAAAGCTCCCTGCCCCCTCAGTCCTCTGAGGGCTCCTCAGGGGCACTTCACACAACTCAGAAAGGAGGGGGAAAAGAGAAACATAGCCACAAAGCCATACTTGAGAGGTATCACTTTGCAATCTGCCCGTCTCCCAGCTCTGGCGTCTCATTTGTTCTGTGTGCTGATGTGCATCAGGGCTTCAGGGCAAGGTGATAGTCTCCAGGGACGAGTTGCAAAGGAAAGTTACCTGAGGAGATAAGACGGTAAAGGGAGAGGGGGGAAATCCTTTTCTGCACTGTGGATCTTTGTGTTTCTGCAAAAAACCAGTAGCAACAGTTCAGCAGTATCCCTGCAGAAACGTGACTGCAAAGCCAGAGGTCCTTGAATGGGTTGCCTTTGAACGGCCGGAGTCTTTTGAATGTGCTCTGCTTGAATAAGAGGTCTTTGACAAGTGAGGGCTTTGTGATTCTCCTGTGCTTCTCTACTGTTATCAACACGACTGGTTCTATATGCTGGAGGAGTAACAGCTCTCAGTGACTGGGCCTGTTTATGTTCACGGAAAGATATACATCATATATGCAATGCTCATGAGGTAGTGATGTGCTTTTAAGATCCCAGTCACAATTACCTCATGAAATATGAAAAATGAAATATAAAAATAAATTAAAATACTGGCGTCAATATCTGTGGCAGCGTGGTGATAAAAAAAAAAAAGTGTACTGTAGATGAAGGACAAAAATGTTAGTAGAGAGTGATTTGTTAGCCGAGTAGGTGATTGACATACCACACCTACAGAGAGTTGTAATATTTAATCCCTCCCGCTGAATTCCTGAGCCTCTTAATTCTTCAAAATATAGAAGCTCATATAGTTTTTGTAATTAACAAATCACAATTTAATCCACAGTGCATGACAATTCAATTTGTTGATTGCCCCCCTCCCTCCACCCTCCTCTCTTCATCTATTTAGGAGCAAAAAGGAAAGAAAAATAATCTCGTTGAATGTATTAATTCAACATGATGAATCCTGTATTCAAGTCAGTGGAGTGAATAATTAAAATTAGCTGATAAAACTTTCAGCAGAATTACTTTGCCGAAATTGCTGAACAGATGTGTCATTTTAATGAAAATCCACAGCCAAGCTCCTTTCCCCTTCCCCTCTGTCGGATAAAAATATTATTCCCACGACACATTCTTAATTTGGTGGTAAATACACTCGCAGCCATCTCCGGAAGGGTGGGTGGGAGCGGGTGGAGAGAGAGGAAGAGCAACTTGTCACACTTAGTAACTTGATTTCTCCCCCTGCATGCAGTAACAGCTATCTACAGTAATTCACAGCACTCCATTGTTGCAGCAAGTCCCAAGGAGGACTTATTAAAATGCAATAATCTCCCTATTTAAACAGAAACAATAACCATTAGAATTCCCGCAGATCTAAAACAGAGCGTAAGCCCCCATCTGCTGTGAATGATTAGAGTCTTGACGAGGGAATTTAATTTGCAACATTCAAAGATGGGAATCTGAGCAGATCTCTCCTCCGAGGCTCTCACCCTCATACTCATTTGCCTCTCGCTTTATTTGTCTTTTTGATTATTTATTTAGCTGCCACTAACATAGCTCTAGAGAGAGGCCATTGCATGCATTCAGGCTAGACAACAACATGTTTCAGAGCTGCAGCCCTTTGTAAGGCCTCCATTCAGAGTTTTAATATAACATGCTGTGAATGTGACGATACATCACCATATACTCCGATGTAAACGTGACGTGGCGCAGTCAGAGCACCAGGAAAGGGTGTCAGTGCTTCATCAACAGGCCACCCGGTCTGTGTGGCTGTCTGCGATTCACTATCTGGGAACCATGAATGTCTGTTTGAAACGTTGTGCAGATCCATCTAGTAGGTGTTGAGATATTTGACTAGAATAAGTGAAAACTTTGACCTACTGCTGGCATCGGAGGAAAAGTCAGTTGGCGGGGGTTCATCCTCTGGGCACCATGAATGTCTGTACAAAATTTAATGACAAGTAATGGATAATTGTTGAGATATTTCAGTCTGGACTGAAGTGGTGGACCAACAGACCGACAGACAGACATAGCTAAAAACAGCAAATGTTAAGAAAATAACACAATAAAGAGAAAACAATGAGAGCTTTACGATGCAGAAGAAAACACAAGTCTTAACATAAATCTGCCCAATCTCACCAGAGTAAAATTACCCAAAAATAAGATAACTGCAGCCACAGTAAGGAACCCAAGTTTGGATAGAGCAAGGATGAAGAGCCACTTGTGCACAGTTAGTAATGTCAGATATTTCCAATCATTCAAAGTTGAGTCCACTTTCTTTTTATCTACCATATTTTGTTGAACCGTGCTTTCAAAGAAGATGTTTCCTTTAGAAACCATACTGAATGGCAGTTTTTGCTTGTAAGAATGTTCATGCTTTGCGAGGTGAAGTTCTGATTTGTTTTAATTTCCATTTATTTCGATTCTGTTATATTACCATTTCTTCAGATCTATGGAGTTTGCAAAAACTGGAAAGAAGAAATAAATGTCTTTGCAAGACAAATAAAATATCTGCTGTTGGGCTGATTACAAAATTGCATTGTAACCCTATTTGTGGTATCTCCCACTAATTCCCTGTGGTGGTAGAGCTTCATAATGTTAATTTAGTAGTCAGGCTCTGGCTGTAGGAGATAATTCATCGCCTCACTCAGTGACCCCACCCCCTCACCATCATCATCTTACTCTTTGTCAAGAAAGCAAATTCATGGAGGGGGAGGAACCAGGAGAGGAGAAGCTCCTCAGTGACTTCTGACAAGTTAAAAGTGAAAGATGAGTTAAGGATGTAAGACCATTGTGTCTGAACCTCCAGGAGACCGCAGCTTGGCTCAGAAGGTAAACATCTGAAGCCGTTCTGTACTGATTGATTATTGTCAGGCTCATATTCAACTCCTATAATGATCTTCACTTGGAAAAAGCAGGTATATTGAGTTAATACCAGAGGAGCTAGCTTGTCAGCTAGTCTCCAACCATAGTGTAATGATGATGGATCACTTTTCGTAAAGCTTTAAGTCCATATATTTCTCCATATTCCGTCATTGTGCTTGTGTGTGTCTTGGAGCCCGTTCTGATTGTGCGGCTTCTAAGCCAGCTCTCAAATCCTGATGATTCTTGCACAGGTGCACATCTTCCTGGAGGTACCGGGTTCCACCAGTTTATTTTTGGATGGCAATAGCATCAATTCATAGAGGCACAGCAGTTCTTCATCATTTCAAATGACTGCCAAAAAGCAGAGCTACGCCCTCCATACAGCACCTCAGCAGGCTAAAACGTAGCAGGTGCAATGCTAAATATATATTAAAAAGTGCCTTACTCTGCAAGTTGTTGTATTCCCGTGGGCTCCTCGCGCCACTGATCTCTCTGCCTGGTATCATCCATTTCTGGTTGTGAGTGTTCGGAGCGAATCCTAATTCCTGTCTCTGGTTAGCAGTGCACCCTAGAGACTTCTGATAATGAGCTTGGAGGTTAAGAAAAGTGAAGTGCCAGTCCCGGAAGGTGTTGTTGAGTTATGGATGGTGGTGGGGGGGGGGGGTCCATGGAGCCTCCAGAGACCCAGTTAGGGCCAAACCTTTGGCGGAAGGCATATTATTCCCCAATTTGAAAGGAAAGCTGTGCCATTTTGAATTGCAGCTAATTGGCACTCAATGGAGGAAGACTTCAGAGGGAACCTTTATTTTCATATATTAGTGCCAGCAAAAGGTCCTTTAAATGTGATATAAGCACCACAGAATTAGAAAGTTAATGAAAAAAAATGCCCTTGACTTGATTTATATCATCACAACTCACATTAATATTAAAAAATCTTTGTGGATGTGTTATTGATGATATTAAACAGGCACTGACCTAAAGGTTAATGCCTAATGTCACCATTAAACTTGCTTACAGTCAATTTAAAATGTCCCACTGTGTTAAATCTATTTTGGATATACCAAACCAGGTACCTTTGAATACCTGGGTTGAACTTTGGAGCAATAGAAGTATCAGATACAAACACTTGAAGCTTTAATCAATATAAAACAGGGCACTTCCCTCCCGCTGATGTCTTCTGTTCACTCGGAGGTGCAGACAGTGTAATTTAAGAATACATCAGTAAGTGCCCAACTACTCAACTGTAAGGCATATTTTCATTGTGTTTATTTTATAGTACATCATCATGTGTCACCTCCAGCCCAGGGACCGCAGATCAGGTCTGGTGCAATATACTACACAGTGTATTCTCTTTGTCAATTAAACAAATACAATTAAATGTATATGACATAACACCAAAAGTATGTTTATGGGATAGCAGAAGTGATGTATGCTGCAGAAAATAGCTACAAACTTTTAAAAAAGTACATTGATCCAGTAAATTCAATCATGAAAAAATGTCAGTTCACATGCAATGAAGCTATAGTAAAAAGATTTTATATTAAATTCAGCAATGCAGACTAGAAAAGTTAGTATTATTTCCCTGTTTGTAGGAGACAGTATACCCTTACTTTGTCAGGTAAAGGATATCAGCAGCAATTTCCTTTAACCGATTAGTTCGATTTAATACAAAGACTGAATGACTAATCAAATACATTGAGAATTTGTTAACATATGTGCTATTGTGGCATAAATAGCACTCCGACATCTTGTTATCTTGTTTACCAATTTACCTTTTAGTTGAGCTGCAGACGGTGATTTGATTTGGCAGAGCTGAGCGGCTACTTTGTCAACATTAGTTTTCTCACAGCATGCTGGTGTGCGACTTGACATAACAGTAAATCGACTGTGTCAAACACTCCCTGTTTGACGCCCAGTATATGTCAAAATCATGGAAATTATCGGGGAGGTGGGCCTGGGTCACTGAAAACCACATACGATGTACAGCAGAGAATATAAATCAGGACCGCTGATATACAGTAACTCTGTGTGTGATGGCCAGGGAAGTTCAGCCATGTCAAGGTTAAGGCTGTAACGTCTCATAGGTAGTAAGTTATTGTGCATCCGTCAAGCAACCTGCTGAAAACTCCTGCAGAATGAACGGTTTTATTGAGTGTAGTGTTGCGGCAAATACAGATAAAGTCTGTAAGCATTTTGACTATCCATGTATTCATGTTCATCTTCATACTTAGAAGTACAGTATACCATCTTGTCTATGTACTTAGATATTTTGCTGTAACAAGATAACTTAAGTTGTGTTTCTTTGGCTGTCTTCCCCCAATAGCTTTCTTTTGCACATGAATATATATGTTGTAAATGTCCATGTTGAAAAGAGATCATACAAACATTGTGTCATATTGACAGCTCAGCTGTAATTATGCAGTGACGTGATCAAGAAATACTGTTAAAGTAAATTACAAATCTTTTTCCATTGGTATCTGCAGTATCTTGTTTTCATTCCATTTAATTTCTAGAACTAAACTCAGCTAGATCATTAAATATGATCTGCTGTCATATACAGTAGGTTTATAGCATTAGTTACCTAATGGTAACTTGAAGTCACTTGAAGAGAAGCTAAACGTTGTAGATGTGAATGTGATCCTTTACTCTGCTGCATCTTTCAGGGCGATGTCCATGTGAAATCTTTAGAAAATGTGGTTTCCTAAATATTACACAGATTCCTTTTGATAAATAATTCTTCTTGAATACCATGTTCTCCTTTAATGTTGCCTTTTCGTATTCTACTCATCCTTTCCCTTTCAAGATGAGCAGGAACAACAGCCTCCAAATCAAATAGTTGCCATAATGGATAAATTGGCTGACTGCAGCTAGCATACCTCTGACATTTTACTCCTTAGCTACAAAACAGTTTCACTTTGTTGACTTACCTCAGTTTTTGATGCAGTTAATTAATGAAGGAAAAAAATTGGAAGTGCTTTCTGTAAAGGTAATGTAGTGAAGCCCCGTGGTGGCTCTGCTTAATGGGGCTAATTATCCATTGTGGATGTCCAATCCAGACAGGCCTTTTTTGATTGCTTTGATTAATTACAACACACTGAGTGCTGCTCTTACAGCCTATTAGAATGGCAGGAAATGAAAAGCACTGAAGCTAACTGGTGAAGTGGCAACCAGGAGAATACTGAAGCATCCTCTGCGTCAGCTCTTTGCTTTCAGGTAAAGTACCGTTTAGTAGGGCTATCACATCACTTTATCCCGTTAGTTAATAAATTAGGCCCTTAGTGAAACCTCATCATTGACTATTTCTCTACAGAGATGATGTTTACCTCCAAAGTATAGGCAGCAAAAAATTGGCACACCTTCATTCTAAGGAGGAAAAAACTCGTCAATTAGACATTTAGTTCATTTAAATAAATTTCTGTATAACACTGAAGTGGCGGTGACATAGTTTTCACATTAATAACACCTGACTTGATTGTGTCTCGATGAGCTGCCATGCATGTTTGTGTCATGTGTATGCTTGAGTGACATGGTAAGATGAAATGTGTCTCAGCATCTCTTTTAGGTCGAAGGTTTTCCACCTCACCAGGAAGCCAATATTAGATACCTGGATCATTAGCCATGCTGGTGTTAGCAGGCTCTCATCACTTCCCTGGCTGAACCCAGCAGCGAGCAGCACATTACAGCTAGCATGTCAGTCTCAGCTGCATAAATCTGTGCCTTCTTACACTCCCATGGCCCGACTTGGAGACCCGTGAGTAATGTGATTGTTATAGTGCCTGGCCACCTTTCTGATTTTTAGGAAGGCTATTCCGAGCACCCTGGGCCAGAATTTAGCTGAACACATTATTATGATTGGTTAGGACGGTTTTCTTTACGCCATTCAGGTCATTTTTTGAATGACTGCGCCTTCTTTTATTGCGATAATGTATGCAATTCATTATGTGACAATGTTCACCCAGTAAAAATGGCTGTATTGTAAATGTGGAAAGGCTAAGCTCCCAATCGACATCCACTTCTGCAGTATGTGACTGGTATTAAAGGAAATGATAGAAGACAGTATTATTGCAAATCACAGGATAGATTATCAATCCATATCATATTCCCTGTGTGGACAGCGAGTTGAATGGCTTTCCAGTGACTCGTGCGTGCATTTAACATCAATGTAGCAGAACGTAGTGGAAAATTTGTCAAGATTTGTGCTCTTAAGCAATAGGCTGTCTCCACAGCCATTTGGCTCCAGCACAGTGTGGAAAATCATAATGAAGAGAGGCAAGTGAGGGGAAAAAATTCTTGACCTGAATTTTGTTGGTTTGGTGACAATGAGAAAGATAAGTGGTTGTGACAGTTGTGAATGATGTTCTGCCACGGGCCTGTGAGCTGTGCTGTGGCTAAATTGACACCGTTGTCAAACACACTTTTCACGATGCCCAAACCTGCCGTGAACCATCTAATGTGGCAAATGGGAACCCTAATTCTTCATTAATTCAGAGGAAAAGGGAGATTTGGTCATGTAATTTCCTCTTCACTGGCTGTTTTAAAGATTCCAATAACCAAGCATTTACAGTTGACTGAGCGAGAATTGCTCCTCCCCTCCCACACCAACCCCCCCTCCCGTCCTCTCTCCCCTCTCTTCTCCTCCACTTTTTAGAACATCGACACGCTGGCTGTGAAACCTAGTGATGCTTATAGCCAGACTTATTGCCATGGTTATCTTTAATGACTTTGAAATGTATTGGCCTCGTTAATAAGCGGCGAGGTTATCAATTCCTCTAATTAGGCTGCATACTCCCCGAAGAAATTTCACATTAAAGAGCCAAAAGATGAGTCGGAGGCGAGGGACGCTCTCTGGCAAGAGGTGGAGGTGGGGGGGGGGGGTTACAGAGTGGGGTGGGAGGTAGCGTTGTTTGGAGCTAAAATTCAAAGCCTCACCCCGTCTGGGAGGATTAGCATTAAATCACTGTACCCCCACCACCACCCAGCTCCCATTCTAATGCAACACTCCCACCCCAACCCTCGCCACCATCACTGCAGCTTCTTCCTCTCCCCTTGAAAATGACTGTTTCACTTACACATTATAGCTATCAGTGGATGTGTGTGCACGCTGGGGGGGGGGGGGTATTGGGGGTATGGGTAGGGGTAATCACAGCCGGGCAGGGCTGGGTGGCGGTAATGGGACATGAGCGCTGCTGAGGTGTGTAATACGATCAGGAGTTACTGTCACAGAGCACTGATGTGCATATCTCAGGCTGACATGTTGAGGCCGCAGCGAGGCCATTTGGGTAAGCTTTATGTGGCGTTCCAGGGGAGCTTCAGTCAGCTGCCAGCAAGGAATATTGGCTTTTTAGATGAAATGGATGCCTGCCTTCTGTCTTTGTCACTTCTCTGAGTCTGTGCGCTTGGCAGCTCTGAAATAGTCAGATGTACACCATATATGCACGGCTTAGACTCTCAGAGCCTGTTATTTATGTAGGAAAGTGTGTAAAACAAAGGATAATGTGTCATTAGTACCCATTTTAAAGATGACTGTTAACCAAGTGTTCAGAGTTATCAAATATGTACAGTCCGAAATCATATTTGATTTCTACATTCTGATATTACAATGAAAAGATTAGAATAAAGACATCTAATGTATTTTTTAAATTGCAGGCTGCAGCCATTCTTGGAGAACGCTAACATTTTCATTCTGATCTACTGCATGTTATGTATTCACGTGTATGTATGTGCATTTGCAATATGTGTTGCACATGTGCGACACTGTCCACGCACGTGAAAATAGAGATTAGCTATAAATGGCTGTGATTTATTTGTGCCTCGGCTCCGGCAGCCAGACTCAGCCTCCTGCAAATTTATAGCCAAACGTCACTTTTACATGATGGGTTTGTAACAAATATCTGCTGCATATTGTTAAATTAATCTTCCATTTAAAATTGATGGAGTTAGACTCCCCAGGTTCAATGTAATTTGGTGTTCATGGGCAGCAAGTAACGCAGTGTGAATACAGAATGAGTTGAGGCCAAACGGCCTAATCTTCCATCACCTTGAACCTGAGAGGAGAGGACGCCTCATCCAGCAGTGGCTAATGAGATTGTGCTCACCTCCCGGGAGAAAGAGAGACAGGGAGGGAGAGAGGGAGGGAGGGAGGGAAGGTGAGTTAGGAAGATGGAGGAAAAGAGGATGGATGTGTTGAAGCATGCCATGGCAGAAAAGGCGAATAGGATATGAGGTGAGAGAATGATGGTCTGGGCACTGGAAAAGGGATGTGAAAAAGGAGGTTGGGAGATATATAGAGCAGGTGCCTGATAGCAGCTTGTAGTTTTCCACCATGTCTCACCACTTGTCTTTTTTTTTTCTCCTCAACTCTAAGTCCTGCTGTACAACGTGGCTGATGTATGTATGAGACAGCCGGGGCATGTTGAGATGAAATGAATTCTATATCATTATTTCACAATCCTCACCCGGCCATGGCAAAGACAGAGGACATATTTCACGGTTAAGGATGCACCACTCAGCAGGGGTGTCTGTCTCTCCATAATTCATAAAATGAGAAAAGGTTCCCCCGTGCAAGCCATGTCTGCTGTTACTTATACGTTCATATTCCTGTTACAGTGGAGTGGGGCGGCTTTTATGTCTGCACTAGCGATGTTTAAGGAAATTTACATTTGACATGTTTTACTCTGTGGTATAAAATCAGAAACATGCACACACACAGTGAAGCTCTCTAATTCCTATATCTGCTGTGGATTCTCTCTTATATTGACTATCTTTGCAACGCGTTGCCCTCCAGCAGATGGTGGCAGCAGTGTAAGCCAGCCCTGGACTGAGCTCTGCCAGCATTTAGGGCTCATATGGTTGGTTTTGGATGGGAATGCAGCTATTCTGGCCAACTAGGTGGATTAGCAGCTCTGTCCTGTACAACACAGTGCTCCATCCCAAGATTGTTCCACTGTAAACACCATGACATTCATAACAGAGACATCACGTCCATCTGCACTACTTAGGGTGGAGAGTGAAACCCCTTCTCTGGATAATGTGTGAACTCTGAATAGTAGTGGAGTCACTGTGTCCATCAAACAAATTATATTTAGGAGGACCAGGAATGGCGACACTGGACTTTTCTGGATGTTTTTCAAATGGGAGATAAACAATGAAATGTTCTGTATGCATCATAGCATCAATATATATTCATATTAATATTTAGCACAAGAAATTAGTAATTAATCAGAAATTAATTATATGGTTCCTTCTTTGATGTCCAATTGGTGTCTAATTCTGCCAGCAGGGAGTAAGAACTGGACTCAAACCTCATCCATAAACAAACCACCTACTCCACTCTGACAGCAGTTTGACGCCAGTAAGATCCTGGAGTACATTTCTACACATGGACACATCTCATCCTGTAATGGATAATTAGCAGAATAATCAATATGTAGGTAAGATATAATCAAATAAAAAAAAAGAAGATGGTATAGAACAATACCAAGTGCGTACAATAATTAGGGGTGAAAACATTTGCTATTTATTTACTTATTTTAAAATACCGTATTTGAGTCGTGGTGAAACTGATCAGCGTCAGTGTATTTTAATGAAGGCAATTGTTCACAATATCCACAACCTTCCATACATTGAGAGTATAAATTTAATTTGTTCTGGACCAGTGCTTCTGCTGTTTACCTGCTCCTACTCTTTTTTTTTTTAATCACACAGCTAATGATATACTAATAATATTATTAATCTCTGTTCATTTCTGCATGTCTTCTGTCACATTTTCATGAGATCATTGATTATCTCTTTCTCTTAATCACCTGCTCATTTCATTACATCCTCAGTACTTTGTTCTTTCACTCCCTGTGCTTGTTTCTAATTTTTCCTGGCTGGAACGCGCTAATTCACACCTTACACACTCCTTTGTTTGTCCATTCATTCATTGATTCCATTGATCCGCTCCATTGATCCCGTGTTCTCATTCTCCTCATGCCCACATATAATCAATGCCCCTCTGTGTTTGCTGGTGTTGTTTAGAAGCTAAGCAGCATGTTGAAAGGCCTAAAGATGCTTGACTTTATACAAAAACAACTCATGCTGTCGGGCCTTCCTCCACTATGTGAGGGTTACGTTGTTTTCCACTAATGTACCAGAATTCCTGCACAGTCCTTTTTTTTTTCTTTTTTTTTTTCATGTCACAGCAGCTCACGAAATCCAAGATGGCTGACACTGTGTGTCATCTCTCTCTCTCTCGCCAGTGTGTTGTGATGATCTTTTCTGCCGCTGATTAGCCACTTGGCTCAAATTCATACCTGTTCTATTTGAGCTAAGATTCATACCTGTTGTGTTCCTCGCTGTGTCTCTCCTCTTGGGTTTCATATCGATGGCTCCGGCACCCAGCAGTCAGCCAGCGAGGATTGATCAGCAAATAAGTTTCTGTCGACCAGCTTTAAAAGAGATTAAAGATTTTGCACTTGTCTGTAAAAATGGATCCACCCGCCTTACTCTGGTAATCGCAGCCCCCACCCCCTGCCTGTTTTTGCTCTTCCTTTCCTGGGCCAAAATGTATTGAGTGGGCTGTGGGGTTATAAAGTTCCAGCTGGCAACATTTGTTTAATTACTTAAATCCATTCGATTAAAGCTTTTCAAGCAATTATGTCAGTGCTTTCAAGGCCCTAACACGGCGTTAAATGGATTAATTCAGCTGGACTCACACACGGCAAACATCCCCCTTTGTGGGGTCAAATGGGGGTCAGTAACAAGTGAGCTCAGTGCGGGGGTGTTGTATTGAATTTACAAGTAAACGGGCATCATGAACGTAGACTGCGCAACAATCCCAGTTATTAAGAGATGGATACAAACCTTGAGGGTGCAGTGGGGTCAACACTGAGAATGGAGATAAGTAACATCGGCTTAAAAGCTTTTAAAGCATATCCTGCCATCTCTCATAGCCAATGGGAGATCAGGAGACAAGCACCAAGAGGAAGCTGCAGAGTGATGCAGGAAGTAGTCAGACAGCTCCATCGGGTTTTTTTTTCTTTTGGTATGCGTCGCTGTTATTGAGAGAGGAGAAATGTTACAACGTCTGCCTTTTGCAGCTCTGCTCGGATACTTGATAGCACACTGAGAAGCATGACAGTTGTTTTTCTCTGCTCAACTGTGTGTGTCTGTCTGCATACGATTATGTCAAGGTGGACGGACGACATGGAGCAGCTGGAGGGTAACACGGTCTGCTTTGTGTTTTAAGGCCACAGAGGCGAGTGTGGGAAGGTGTTGAAGGCCGCTAGGAATACTCCTTGGTTGCAGTGTCTAGTGTGGCTACATCTATTCAGTGAAAGTGTGCTGGAAGGTTCATCAAAGGCCTTGGAGCATAATTAACTGTAACCAAGGTGGTCAGCAGAATAAGGTACTAAAAGCCTTGAAGAGAAATTCCCAACATTTCTATCTTCTCATCTCTAAACTTAGAGCTGTCATGCCGTAGCTCTCGCTGTTAGGCTAGCCAGATTTATTCAAGTGCATTAAATCTCTTCAGATGGGTAAATCCTGACTTGTCTACCATTGTGGAGCCATCGATGGACTCATTGTGATGTCGCTGCGATGAATGTTTCGCATTATTTCACAACACATGACATAGCAACTTATTCACATTTCCCACCTTTCTCACTGTACTATCGAGCAAAACTGTTCACCTCCGACTGCTTAGCAATAAAAGTTTTTCAGTTCCATTGTCTTTATTTGAAGAGTAAAATTTTATTGTGAAGCATCATGAGGCAGCTGTTAACACAGGCTTGCTATAAACATAAACAGTAGTATAGGGGGAGGTGGCGCTGTAGCACAGAGAATTAATTTTCAGCTGTTTTGCTACTGACAGATGTTTTCTCTAACTTTTACAACTGAAAACATCTGAGTTGAGGGGAAAACCAAATAAGTTATGGTACAATTCTTTTTAACAACTATCTGGTCCCCACCATGACTGTTTACAACCGTTTGATAGATGCAGTGGGTGAGGCTTGATCCTGTGTTACATTGTACACTAAACTAGGTACAGATGTAGGATAGAATAGCATCATCCTACTATCCTGTATCTTACATTGTATGATACAGAAGGTTCAACTATATGTAAAGAGAAACTGCACAGTGCCTGTGTGTGTGTGTGTGGGGGGGGGGGGGGGGGGGGTTACAATGAATCATTGAATCATCAGATATGAACTTATAAAGTTATGATTCAGTAGTAATAAGACTTGGTTTCCAGATGCCATCATAAGAAAGCGTATCTCATGGTGGTTGATGGAGCATGTTCATGCTGTAGATGTTCTGAGCGGCAGCCTCATGACTGTTTTAATGTGTGCATTGTTCAGTTGTGCTCCTTACAGTCACCGGTTCATGACTCTGCAGCTTGCACCACTGGAGTGAAATAAAGAAATATTCTTTGAAATAGTGTTTAGCAGTAATTCAGTAAGAACAGTCATTGTGACAAGGTAATGTGGTGTGTTCACAGGGCATGAATTTGTTAACAAAACATGAGGTAAAGAGTACCAGTACAGCAGGTTACAAGTTAATCTACCAAGAATGTGAGCTTGCACATATTTGTCTGGCCGACACAGCACCTTGCCAGGTGATGCCGTCCAGCACATTCTGAGCAAAGGTCAACATTTTTGCCATCGCCCTTTGCGTTGGCGACCCTGCTACATCAACACACTCGGCCATTGTCCCATTCACATGAAGGAGGAAACTGTGTCAGCCTCTAACACTAAGACTGACCTGTGTTTTAGTACAACAAAGTCCTCCTTACTGATATATATGCTGTAGTGCTGTATAGTAGTAGTAGGTAGTAGGTGTTGTTCCTTCTTTGACCGACAATGCTTTGAAATATGAGTATGCCAGGTTTCCCTTTGAATTGTTTTTGAAGTGCCTTTTGAAATATTCAAAGATAGCCTCAGAGTTCAAGCTCAAAGCTGCTAACTAGCTTAGAGAAGCTTAGTTCACACAGCGCCCTTGATTCTGCTGAGTATAAAGTCAACAATAGGTATTGTTTTCAAGTTTTTCATGAATACTGTAGACAGGCCATGTATTTCAGAGGATTTTTGCTAGAGGCTTATACAGTTTAAAGCCATACAAAAAAGTGTGGCCTTGTTGTCTTTTTTTCTCATGAAGACATAACTTTTTGTCAGCTCTTAAATGATTATGGAAACCTTTCTATTAATGTGATCAGACTGGACCTTTCTGTTTTATCCACGAGCCTTCAGCCTGTCTATTTCACAACTTTTTCCAGAACTTCTTGTCTGTCTTGTATCACTTCAGCCCGGGGCTCTACCCAAGGCTGTTATCAAACCCCATGTGAGCAGCACGTAGCCCAATTTAGGACTCCTCACTAAAACATTGCCAGGGACGTCCTGGACATTGAAGGTAATTAATAGTTATGTATTTATTTATTTATTTTTGTAATATATATATAACTAATTGTATTTATATGCTGTTATTTCAGTTTAATTAAAGCTATACAGAGCATTTTTATAAAGCATATATATTTCTTGCAGCATTGTCATGCATTGACATCAAACAATCATTATACATAATGATAATAGGAACTCTTGTCTTGTTTACAGCTCAATCAACTTATAAATTCATTAAATAAGAGGCTAATTGTATCATCTTCCCCAGTGAACATACAATAGCCTAAGCTCCTATCAAGTTTTACCTCATTCATTTTTTTTCACCTACTTCATCTTTCCCTTTTTTTTTGCAAGCCTCACAACTTTTGATTCAATGACGTGCTTAATGATCAGCTCTTGGGGGAGTTTCCAAAGACTAAGTGCAGATTCGCTTTTTAAAATGCAGGCTTAGCAGTGGCAATCTCTGCTGCCAAGAATGGATTTTCCCTGGTGCCCTGATGGTGAAGTAGTTAAGCTCCTCGTTGTAGCCCATCCAAGTCTTTATGCTCTGTTCTGTATTTCTCTTTTTCATTCTGTCTTTCACTCTGTAATAAAAACGCCAAGCGAGGAATCACAGAGCTTTGTGTCCAGTCCTGTCATAGGTTAAGTCATGACTACTCGGATTATCGTCATTTCTTTCTCTTCTTTTAGTTGATGGTTGGAGAAAACTTAAAATTCTATTCATCATAAGAATACATGCTATTGAATGTCTTTTGCTTTATCAACACCGGCAGAGCTCCTGCAGAAGTGGTGGGAAAATATTAATGAGCAGGGTCTTGAATACTTGCTGGACTTAAACTTCCTATAGAGGAACTGAGTATTTCATTGCATACTGTGAGGAATTATCCTCAGCTTACACTGGGATCAAAAGGAAAACGAGGAAAGGGCCTTGAAACATTTATGAGTTGTGATGGATCTGACCTCGGGGAAAACATCCCTGATCTGATTGTAGAACTTGAATGGATCTGCTTGGTCCCGAGATGCTTGGAAAGGCTACAATTAGACCAAGAGCCTCAGTGGTTTTCTTAATTTATACCCCTTGTTGCTGACGCATACGCCTGTCCAGTGGAAAATACTGCAGCCTCCCCCAGTGAATAGCTTGCGGGTGACAAATAGCTCCTGCTTTACACTCCATTTGGTCTGAGGCAGCTCACACCCTCCTCCCTGTCTTCCCCACTTCCATCCTTGCGCCTCCGTCATACCCTGCCCCTCCTGTTTCCTCTCCAGGCGCTGACCTTTCAGATGATGCCTTTCCTGGCCTCCCTGGCCAGTAGCTCTCTTGGGAGCTATAATGGACTCAGTGTTAATTGCCTGTTGAAGGACAGAGGCAGTTCTGCACAGCCTGATTGCAGACTCCCTTGAGAGTACAGCTGTCTGTTTGTGTGATTGTTGCTCTAATGCAGCACGGCTGGAAAATTCACCGAGCATGTGCCTACACATATGTACACAGACACTGCACATAATACACAGACACTACCTGCAATTTATTTTTTTTGCACAACTTTCATGTTACTGAAGAATGAATTGTCTTGAGGCTTCTGTTTATGAGAGGAGACATCAGACTGGTCAGGTGGTGCAACACAAATTTTGATGTCTCACCCACAAGAACTCAGGACAAGGATTTTTTATTTCTGCACATTTGAGTGGATGTTGCAACACTGGTTTCTGCTTTGTCCTTTTGCCAGTACTTGCCCCCACAAAGTGCCACTGGACGTGTTTCCCTTCAACGTGGCCTCCCCTTGTGGCCTGGGTGTCAGCCTAATTCATGGCCACAGACAAGAGCCAAAGAGGAGAGATTTATCTCCCACTCCCTGGATTATTTTATTTTTTTATCTTTTATTCAGGGGAATTGAGTTAGATGTAAGGTTACCTCCTTCAGCCCTCTGATTTTTGAGGGTCATTGAATAATACTTGCCAACTGTGCAGCCATTTCCATGGATACAGCCCCTTGTGTACCACAGCTCTCACACATAGTTGAAAGGGTAAAGGCTATGATAGAGAAATGAGTGGATGCTACCCATTTCCAATACAGTAGGGCGGTAAAGGGTATCCTTTCCATCATTCTCTGTTTATTAACATACCTGTGAATAGCCTCAATATGCCGCCTGACCTTTGACTCTAGGTCTCCTGTCAACCTGCAGAAGGAGATTGCGGGCTCTGTGATGAGCCTGTCATGAGCGAAATGTCAGGAGGAGCAACCAGGTGAAAACTCACCACCCCTCACCCCCACACCTAAACAACTGCCTCTGTGTGCATGGCCCATGGCTGGACCTTGATCTCCGTGGTTTGAAGTTGAAAGTAGGTCCCATGGCCCTGGCGGCCAGAGAGTGATTCCTGCTAGATAAGGACACCCTTTCATCCCCTGTTCATCTCTGAGCTGTGCTGTCACGGTGAGGCTGATTCGCATGAACAGCCTGCCTCCTGGGCAGAGCGGGCCAGGAGACGGCCATGCAGGGGATTTATTTTGACATGCTGCTGAACTCCTGTTAGCCATCAAGGTGGAATTTCTCAAGAATTCTGAAAACTGAATATTGACCATGGCAGCCATGAATGTTTTGCCTCAGCCATGAAGCAGGTGATAATGTACGCTTTGGCTTTGATACATTACATAGTCCCAATTTTGACTGCAATCCTGTTAACAGAGCAGGAGCCATGTTAGTTAGTTCTTACTTCTGGCCCATCCCACATACAAGACACCAAATAAAATGCTACAAGCTTAAACATGAAGGGCTTTTTTTCAATTTCCCAGACTTAATATGTCTGTTTATTTCTCTCAATTGAGCATATTTCTCTCTTCACCAGTTGTGTAGTTCTAACTTGTTTCCATTTGTGCAGTTTTCATTACGGCCTCAGACCGCCATCATAATTTTCAATATGTGTATCTTTTTGGGGGAGAGCCGTAGTAAGTGCCTAAAAGCTTGAGCCAACTGGAGATGCTTAATGTTTTCAAAATCCGTTTTGGTTAAGTGGACATGATAAATCATTTCCATTACACACATGACTAATTTTTTTTAATTTAGCCGGGGATTCAATTAGCTGGTGTCTGATGGGAGGACTGGGGGAGGAAGAAGGGTCCACCATGCTACATACAGCAGCATAATCACATTAAAAAGCTATGAAGGGGCCCTTGTTAAGACCAAGAAATCACTGTGAGTTAGGAAAAGAATAATGTGAAACATCATAGCCTTTATGGGTAAACTCAACCACAAGGTCGAGAGCCAGTTTAGACTTGAAGCTTGATGGTTCATAATATTTTATTGTGGATATATGATTTGCATAGACAGAGAGAATACTTCGTGATTGGCCAGAGGGGTGTGGCTTCTTCTCAATAAACTGCACAGCTACGGTGCAGCAGTCCTGGCATTCTTGCTAGCTGAAGCTACTCATATCTGGAGGCAGTAGTTCCTCCTACATGCTGGAAGCTTACATTTAAATCAACCCCAAACACTTGGTTTCCATAATCCTAGAGGTTAGAAGGAATAAATACATAAAGACAATGAAAAACGACACGTGATATCTCTTGCAGAATTAGGAACAAAATTAAAAGAATAAACAGTTTGTTTCTGCATAGCAACACTTCATTGTTGCGCACTCAGAGCTGTGCCATACAACACAAAACACTGGCAGCATTATGTCAGTTCTGTAAGACCAAAGTATTAGTATAATGTGTGTGTGTGTGTGTGTGTGTGTGTGTGTGTGTGTGTGTGTATATATATATAGATATATATATATATGTGTGTGTGTGTGTGAGATGTTTTACAATATCTTTTATCTTGTCTGTACTTGTGTGTTGTTTGTTCTATGGGCCACAGCTGTCTTGTATAAAACTCTAGTTATTATTAAGCACTGTGAACATCTTGAATATCAGTGTCTCTACATTCTTTCTTCTCAGAATGAAAAGTCTTTTAGCAGCAGTGATGTGTGTCACTGAGCAGTGACATGTAGCTGTTGTTGCTTGGCCAGCAGAATTGCTCTTCATGTTAAGTAGAGTGGTTAATAGCTATTATGGAAAATGAAGTGATTTTTGGTCTCGCATCTGCATTTATTTCCAAGTAAAGATCTTAATCATTTACAGAGATTTTTGATCATATAGGCTTTTTGCTGCTGCTCAGTACATAATGTTCTTGTAATGGACCTTTAATTGTGTGGATGCAATATTAAATTTATTATTCACTTGTTTTCGAAAAATAGTTTTAATGCTTTATAAATACTTACTCAGTATATACTCATGATGACAATCCCTCATCCTTTGTGTGAGAGATGACTGTCTATAGGAATCAACATTGTGGCACAAGCAAAAGATGAATTTGAAAGGAAAATTTGATTTGTTCCCCAGTGACTGCATGCTTTGGGGCTCCCGCATTTCTCTCTCTCCTGCTCACAAGGCAAATTGCAGTAACGGTTGTCGATCAGGAGAAAGCAGAGCAGAGGTTGGGGAGGGTGACGGGTTTTTGTCTTCAATCAGCATTACCACGCCTGTTTAGTTTTTTGTTAAAGCAATGGAATCCATCAGCAGCCTCCCATAAGAACTGTAAGAAAGCTAATAGCAGGTGGCAGTAGGTGTGAAATAGGCCTTTGGACGGGGCAGCCACGGAGAGGATAATGCAGCTATTCAGGCTCTCTCTAGCAGGGGCCCCTTTTGTGGCCAGAGCTGACATGCTACTTCACTGGGGCTCCTGAAAGGGTCCATTTTCTTCAATTTGTCTAAAAGCCACTGACTTATGTGACAATTCAAAGACTTTGGATGTTAAAGTTTCCTTAACCCACCAACTGCTGAATGGCTTTTTGTCCTGCCCTGTGATCTGTCCGTCATTCTCACATGATCATACGAGAAAGA
This sequence comes from Seriola aureovittata, assembly GCF_021018895.1. Taxonomy (NCBI): domain Eukaryota; kingdom Metazoa; phylum Chordata; class Actinopteri; order Carangiformes; family Carangidae; genus Seriola; species Seriola aureovittata. The sequence continues at coordinate 22,065,429 of NC_079378.1, read as the reverse complement.
AGAGGATGCAGAAAAAGGGTTGAAAGCTGAAGAGAGGGCACCCTGGTGGGAGCTCCTCACAGATGACCAGGGCACTCTGAAGAGGCCCAGATGACTTTAAATCTGTAGAAAGCGTGAGAACTAGAGGAGGAGAGAAGGTTGGAGTAGGTTCCCATTTATTGCCGTCAAATGCATCCATTTCCACATGAGGTATACATTATTCAGCAGCACTGATCAACCGGACTCACCCCACAAGCGAGCCAAATGTGACTCTTGGCTTCTCTGGAGTTTTTATAGTTCACAGGAACGCATGGTCAGTTCCCTGACAAGGCCAACAAGTGTCTGTAGGTAATGTATGTGTCTGAAAGGGTGTGCATACCAGATGGGGATAAAATAAGATTTTACAATGGGAGATAATCACATTTTGACTTTAGGATAATTTAACTGAAATACTGGATCAGTTTACCCTGATAACATCCCGACATTACAAAGTAAAATGTATCAGTTTTTTGTTGGAAAGCTTTATTGGTTTCAAAGTGATAAACATGAACAATGCCAGTGGTCCCACAGGTGGCATCCTTCTATAATTGTAAGCCAAAGCATTACAATTGATATTATTCTTCTCTCCCTCCTTGTCCAAAGTCAACAATGAGACAGTCAACAACAGTTATGGAGGAGTGTCCCTGTGCAGTCAAGCATCTTGACACCTATACAGCAGCCACACACACACACACACACACACACACACACACACACCACACACACACACACACACACACACACACACATGAAATGTAGATCATCTCCACAGAGCCTTGTCCCTCTCTCTGGCTTTTGATTAATTATTACTGGCTAACCATAGAACTGTCCCTGATGCGCATGCAGAACAAGAGCTGCACAATGGAGGTGCAGTGAACTGTTAAAAGCTATTATGTCTTTGGAATGAAATGGACATGGAGTCAAGGTAAGGGACTATACTGTGCAACAATGTGGGAGTTCAAGGTTTAAATAGTGCGAGAGAAAAGGGCGACTAAAGAACGAGCTGCATAGACTCACAACAATGTGGGAAATGACTCAAAAGGATTCTTTACAGGGAACAGTTAAGATTATATTAATGACACATTTCAGAGGGTACAAAGGTAAGTCATCCCATGCTTCCTTGGTGTGTTAAAAGGAAGTTGCACTTATAAAGTGCAGACTTACTTAGCATGTTTTATACACAAGGCTCAAAAATCAAAATATACTTAGAGATCCATGCACCGAGCTATGCTTAGTATGTACTGAGCAAGTTTCCAAGTCTATATTCACTTTAAGATTAATTTAACCCAAAATAAACTATTCTGGGTTTATAGAAACACATTTTAGGTTAGTGTCAACCAACGTGGCTGTGGGCAAACATCCCGAAAAGATCAACTAGCTGTTTTGCTGCCGTCAGACGAACATACCAGTACAGCCACTGGGAAAAAGTAAAATTGTTCCCATTAGAAATGTAATAATTAGTGTGGTAACGTCATATGAGGAAAAATGACCATAGCTGTCTCATTTGAAATGATGAATCATATTTGTGTCTCTGTGAGCTTGTTCTAATGGATTGTTGGAAACTGAGTGCCTGAGTGAGTGCATGACTTCCAGCAGGTCAGAAAGAACTGAAGCAGTAAGAGTTTATGGCAGTGAATTTAAGCTTTTTATACACTGAACTAGTACAGATGTGTTACAGATTCATGTTGATGAGGAAAGCACGTAACATGTTACTAATTAATGTTACTGCAGAACAACTGGTGGTACTTCTTTTCTGTAAAGCTGCCTTCAAGCACAAATTATTAGTGTAAGTGTAAAATAGCCTGAAGATGCTGTTATTTCAGTTCGCAGTGTCTCACCCAAGGACACATCAACATGGATGCACACATTATCTTTGTGATCGAACTCATGACCTTCACTCGTGCAACAATACTTGAAAATCCACTGTACTGGATTTTCAGAGGTTTTCGGTGTTGCAGTGCGGAGCACCTTCCAGCACATCATTGTCATGCAAACAAACATTCTCTGTCTTTAAAGAGAAGTCAATAATACAAATCTGGACCATCCGTCCAGGGTGCATACATGCATGATTATCACCATACATACAGTGTGCTCTTCTTTTCCATTTTTGCCTCATGTAAAGATGTGCAAGCATTGCTGTTACCATAGCAACCAGTGTGATAAAGGCCAGAAATGAAGTTGTTTTACACAAACTACTCGTTCTCTTTTTTTTCATGTTCAGTATCTTTATTTAGTGAATGACTGAACCTTAATGACAAATTATTTTTTCAACCTCGACAACATAATATATACATACATATATTGACAACTGAAAGCAAAAACCCAGCTGATGTCTATTTGTGTAAAAGAGGTAAGATGCGATTATCGCCCATAAATAAAGCACAGTACTTCAACTTTACTCGACTGTGTTAAGTTTAAAACCTGCTGAATAACGTTTTTTAATGCAACAATTAAAAAGCAGAAAATTCACTGAAGTTCCATTTTGCTATAGATGCTATGTGACTGTAGCACCAGTTAGCATCACTTATACTCTTTACAGCTGTTTGGTACATCCACGTGGATACTTTTTCTGGACACGTTAATATCTGTGTGTGTGTGTATGTGTGTGCGTGTGTGTGTGTGTGTGTGATGTTGGCTCTGAAAGGGTTAACTGGCAGAGACAGACCTTGCTTGCTCTTTGGATGTCGCGATTCATCTCAGAGGCTGAATATTTCATGCGGTAATTAAAATTTGTAGGTCAAGTCTCCTATGACACCTATTTCTACTGATATAGAGGGAAAGCAGCGGTGATTCTTTTTAGTGCACCTCCTTCACCCAGCCAAGATTTAAAGGATGAAGGGTGACATTTTCCCCCGATTTGTAAATGAATGCAATTGATCTGCCTAACAAGAACAAAGTTAGGTTTCCAAATACTGCATGATAAAGAGATTAAGCCTTTAAATGGCTTTCCAAAGGCAATCTTTATTGCAAGCCCTAAAGTAAGGGCATTGAACTTTCAATTAGAATTTCTAATGGGCTATTGACTGGAATGTATTAAATGTTGCTACACAGCTATATAGATCCTGAGAGAGGATTTTTCTCAATCCGGGGTACATGGCCCCAGAATCCCTCAGAGTGAGATACACAAACACTCACCACAGTCACCTGATGTGTGTGGTGATTGAGTGGAGCATGTGTTTTCTGTCTCTAAGTTCACATGGCTGTTATTGTAACAACGAGATGTGAAGGTGTTTATTTTAAACAGCATTATGTTCCCCCACCTTTGTAATCTATGGTCATTTCAGCAAAGCCTTTTGATCCTGGTATCCCTTTATTTGTGTGTGTGTTTTTTTTTTAGTCCATGTCAGTTTAGGTCATTCTTTTTCTTGGCTAAGCTTTGATGTCAATCCAAAACCTTTTGTTAGTCTTAATTTCTGAGGTTCAGCGTATCCAAGCACATGAGCTGTTTCTAATTTTCTGTGATTGATCTCAGGCTCTAAATCGGATTTAATTGCCTTTAATGTCATATTAAGTGTTGTCAAAATATTTGTACATGTCATCCTAGTTCAGCTCGCTACTCGTAGAACAGCATGGTCAAGGAACGTTACATCTGTTTTTCATTGTCTCTGCATTCTGCTCTTCTGTGCCTCTCACTTTTTCCATCTCCCAGCCATCATTTTATCTGTCTTTGTTATTCCTAGCCTCTCATTTTTTCTGTTGTGCACACATTGTAGCTGCAGGTGATTATAAGCTTTGAGAAAGCTGCATCAGGATACAATTTGTCAGGGCCTAACAGCCCATTCTGTTCTGAGGGGTTAACATTCTGTTTGTGTTACAGTGCATTCAAACTCTAATTAAAACAACATTACATTCCCCATCTGCCAATCTCCCATAATCTTCTTTAATTGCTGTAATTAAACTATATTTACATGTGCAAAATACTTGTAATTTAGCAAATTGCACTCCACACTCTGCACATTTAATCAGTGGCGCTGCAGTGGAATGGAGTGATTTCAGTGTTTTGATTTCAGCAGTGGGCTGGTTCTGATGGGGTAAGTGGACCTTTGCCTGAGGTCTTGCTGAGGTTAGGAAAACAAGCCATCGGAGAAGTATTGTCATTGGGCTCTGATTGCAGCTCGTGTGGCTAATTATAAGCCTGAGCTCCCTTGTGAAGGCAGGCAGAGCTTAGGTACATGTGTGTTTGTGTGAGTGTGTGTGTATGTACAGGATGTGTATTCAAATAAGCCTCTGTGGCCTAGTGCACTGCATTCTTAGCTCACTGCTGCCTTGTGATTGACATCAACAATCCCCTTTCATTTATTGAAAATGCAAAGTGAATTTGCTGAGGTGTTTGCCACCCAAACAGAGACAACTGAGATGAGGCGGTAAATACCTGGGAATTAAACCTGCAGCTGGTTAAGCAACTGCTGTTGTAATGAAAACGTCAAGGACTGGCTGTGGCTGAAGAGGAACAGCATGCTTGCTTTCAGATTAATGGTATTAGATAGGGATTAATCTAGAAGAGGGAATTTGTCAAGCTGTAGCTTTATATTAGCATCGCTAATAAGCTAGCTTTATGATGACACCATATTTCAGAGACTTCCTTTGCACCTGTGGTTTATTTAGTCATTACCACTAAACACTGAGGCCACAAGCTGTCACTTGGACAAGCTGATGTTCTTCCCCAGTGTTTGTAGTTGGTCCTACAGTAAGTACATTCATTAGAACAGTCCCATATTGTTTACAGTCCTGTCAGTCAGGTCAGGTGGACAGCAGTATCTGGAATAGGTGCCTGGCTTTCCATCTTAATGCTGACTAGCTAGCATCAGCTATGTCTTCTTGCCCTAATTATATTCCTGTCTGCCTGCATGAGAAAAGCCCCACTCTGGCCAGATGGAACCAGATGTAACAGCTCAGCAGTTTAAAGTCAGGGGTCCTGCCCTGGAGGACCCCCCCCCCCCCCAATCTCCAGACCTTGTCAGGTGGAAGCAAACCTGGCAGGAAGAACTACTGCTACTGCCACTGCTGAGGTAATTGGCGTGGTTTTGCAAGAGTTTCCATATCCCGCTAGCGCTGCTTATTAGCTTCATGCCAGCAGTGTGCACATCATTAGGATGAACCGCAGAGAAAAGCAGGAGAACTTAAGGGAGATTTTGCAGAAGAGAACTATCTGTACCCAAACACAGAGCTTAGATTCAATGCCCTCTTGATTTCAGAGAAAACTCTTCTCTGGGTAGTTGTCATAATAGACGTTCCCCTGTTCTTCTGAGGGTTTAATTGCTCATCCTATTATTGCAACTGTCGCACAAGTGCTGGTCTCATCTGCTTGGTTTGAATATAAAAGGCGTCTGTTGCTCTCCGAGTCAGAGAAGATGTTTTAAAGGAGAGTAGAAGTTGCTGGCGGGCAGTACAGCGCAAATGATGTTATAAGATGGACACAGCCCCAAATCCTCATTAGCTGACACGTAGTTCCTCTTAATTAGTTTCCATTCACTGTAATTAGCATGGATGAGGCTAATCATCTGATGTGAAAGCAATCTAACGCTTGGGATACAACGTCCTTGGCCTCACTTTCATGTTAGGTTCACAGACATTTTTTTTTCTTCAGGTTTCGTTGCTATTTTATAAGCTTTTTGTGAATAAAAGGCAGCATTTGTCTACTTTTGTTATTTTAAAGGTGATGTTTTATGTCTCTGCCAGTGTAATACTGTATGTTCAGTGGCAAGTGCATTATATGTACGTTAAAGGCTAATTAAAACAAGAGGCAAACCGCAGTTTCCTTTATCCTGAATCCATTCAACCACCAATGATTCACCTTTAAAACGAAGTCTGTCTTTGTAAGAGGATTTCAAAGAATGCCAATCTCATTTTGATAGAGCTCATATTTTGGCAATAACATTTTTGAGGCCTGACATGAATAAGAGAAGCAAAAGGGGATATGGCGTTGACAGTGCTGTGATGTTGGAGGCTGTTGTCCCAGATCAAAACAAATGTGTTTCGTGTAACACAATGGCGCAGGACCACGAGTAGAACAAAAGGAAGTGATTGAGGCCTGCATTGTTGGAAGCACCTTCTGTAGCAGAATGATTGATAATCTTTCTCTCTGCCTGTCAAGCCCCTGAGAGAGAGATTCCTCCCACTAATGTTGCATCTGCTGCCAATCATCCTTTGTCTTCCAGTGGTTACTGAGCTCCGAGCTCTCCGTTCTTCCATTTTTCGGCGATGTGTCTTTGTTTTAAAAGCGCACGTGACTTTCTTATTTATACAAACTCTCAGACAACTGAATTGTGGATCATACAGTTGATGCCTAACTGTTATACTGGGTGGGGTTACACAGGATATGAGCTTTTTATTTGATTTTCTGCCTTGTGGATTTTAGTCTTCTGCTATCTGTGTCTTTATTGATACCAAATCCCGCCAGTGATCTCTTCAGATCTCAAATGTGTATCCTCACCACAAAATGTCCTTCCACCTAATCTTTTGGCCGCAGACAAAAGGATGTGAGCTCTGGCCAATCCAGGCTTGTCTGATTTTCCCAGAGTGCCGAGGGTTATGTTCTCCCTCGCTTGGCCCCTTGGAGCTGTAGATTCTACCCTGATCTAAACCAGAACCTTGTTTATCCCCTCCACTCAGTGTTATTATGACAGTGATTATTTAAGACGGAGAAGAGCTGGATGGGCCCACAGTAAATTAGATCTGTATAGACCAAACAGTATCATATTTCTGGCATTTTAACATCTTTCTGTCATTCTATCATTTTTCTGTCTCTTATTATTTCTTTCCTAATATGCTTTTGCTTTCCTCCAGGCTGGACTGTTTTTGTGAAATGGAGTGTTTGGCATGAACTTTTGCCATATGCCTGTAGATTTGCCAAAAAATATTCAGAGCAGCTCTTTTCTTGCGCCAAGTATTTGGCCATCTGCTTAAGTCTTTAACCAGCAGCATCCAGGGACTTCATCAAGCTTGAACTGTGAAGTCAAATGGTTTTCTTCAGCTCCCAAATCAAGCTAGGCACTGCTGTGCAGATTTACTGCACTGGCGAATCGAAGCAATCACACATATATTTTATTATGCAGTACATAGTCGCATTTATGGGATTTGCACTTAATGACAGCCAGGTTTTCCCAGAGCTGTTTTTATGTCGTTAGAATTACAATATAGTTAAATTAGACAAAGTAGTCTCTTTTCAATCCTTGTAAATCACTTTTTGAAATAACATTTTGCAGACAGAAAATCTATTTGTGTTAGTTTGATGCTAAGTGTTAAGTATGTGCAAATGAGGGTGCACACAAATAGCTGAAACAGCTGCAATAGTCATTTCCCAAAGACGTCTTTACTAGCCATGGCTCTACCTCTCGGGTTTATACGGGCCACACTGCCACTAGCAGCCTGGGGATTTTAAAGCAGGACACTCTTCTGAAGAATGTGCTGCTCGTCAAACCAGCAGAGAAGAGGAGATAGCATTTCTATGGGGGGTGGGGTTCATTATGTGGCGCACAGGACACCATTATTAGGCCCATTACACACACTGACAGCCGCACATTCATTCTCCTATACCTGCTTTTTAAAGCCACCCATAAATAATGAGGGCTACAGCTAGCCTCGTCTTGGAGGAAGGGAAAAAGGTCATTATAGTCCAGGCCTCCATTTGTCAAAATTATTTCATAATCTCAGGTCACTAGGAGGGATTTTACTTTAGTTAATTGTAGATCAGACCACTGAACATAAATTTCCATTAGCAATCAATTTGTTACTCTCTGCAGGTTCTGACCCTGTCTGCTCTTTGTTGTGACCATCAATGACAGATGCAAACAACCACAGACACACTGCAACAGTGCTTGTATGAAACCTAAAAAGACTTCATATTGTATCATGTTATATGTAGTAAAATGATGAAAGTGGTCTTTAACCAAAGAAATCTGCTTAACAATGAAGAAAATTATATCTTGTTAAAACCGTACAGATGTGGTCCATATCTGTAGACTTTTACACCAATGGTCTTCAGGCTGAAACTGCGTTAGTGTGGCTTTGCTGCCACTCCATTGTGATGTAGAGGTCACAGTGCCGTCCTGGTTAAATGTGCTCTGACTGGTAATCGGTGGTGCTGTGCAGTATAATTACCCCGGCTTTTATCAGAGTGACCTCTCTGACAAACTTCCCTGGTGGAAGGAGACACCTGAGAGCTTCCACACTTCCTATCTGCCCTTGTTTTATCGAAAAGGCCCCGCCTGAATGGATAATAGAGCCCCTGTTCTCCCAACAGACGGATAATGGAGGGTGGAGTGGTCCTCTCTGGCAGACTACTGCGCTTCCCTGCACTAGAGAAACCAATACCAGGCCTATCGGCTGATATATGACACTAATGCACAGGCTGACTGGGGCCCTAAACAGAAAAGAGGGATTGTTCCGACTTTCGACTGGCTGTAGGATCCATGACTCACAGGTACCGCACTGTCTGGCCCCTGAGACCGCTCTAATTGCTTTACATCTGTACAAAGGTTTCTTGTAATCGGGCCTTCTGCCTCCATTTGTCTTCCTTTCAGTCTCCTAGTGAAGGCCTTAATTGGTCTTAGTGGGGCTTTTTTTCCAGTTAGCTCCCGGGCCTGAGCTAGTAGAAGTCTTTACCTTGGGGGGCAGTGGGGTTTGCTGGCTGCTAGTGGTTGGGGAGGTTGCAGAAGAGAGGAAGTCAATACTTCTTGTACCTTTAACACTTTAATTAATGTTCTCCTGACAAGCAGTTTTTTCCCATAGCTTCACATGGGGGTTTGAGCTTGTGGGTTCCACACAAGAATCAAGACTTGTACACCTTTCTGAGAAAACCTCCCATGCAGTCTCCGGGGGCCAATCGACATTTGCTGAGAATCCTTTTTTTTTTTTTTCTCTTTTTTTTTTTTTTTTGTTGATTGTTAAGGCATATTTTTCTGCCTGTCTCTGACTGAGAGCTTATGCCTGCAAGTCTCTCTAGATGCTGTCAGGCACTTTTCAAAGTAGTGAACACTGTAGCCACAAGTGGTGGGATTGCAAAAATGATCTATTTCCCCAGTATTACTTGTGGCATTGTTCAGCATCAGATTGTGTTAACACAAACACGTTATGAGTTAGCACTTTCTCAGTAGGCATCTGTGTAGACATGCTATGTAACTGTCTCTCAGGATGTGTCATAGACTTGCACTGAGTTCCTCAGAAATGTATATTTACATTTATTACTGAATGTGTAGTAAATCTACAGAAAGGGTCAGGGTTAGATAAAAACCAAAACTGCCGTTAGAAAATTAAAAATTCTGAAGAAATTAAACTATTCTAAAAGCTTGCCACAAGGATCTGAGTGACTGCATTCTGGGACTTTTTAATCAAGGCATGCTTACTCTGATTTCAGCCTTAAGGGCACTGAAATGTCATGGTTACGCTGCTTGCAGTTGCAGTGAATAAAAGCTTTGCTTTACTCTGACTGTAAATGAATTATTAGAGTACATGTGAACATACGGAATATGTTTGGAGGAAGTCTGTCAGTCATCAAGCTCCACCAGTCTCTGTTTGCTTTCATTAAACTACTTGGGAGTGTTTACTTTTAGTGAAGTGCTGCTGTAAGCTGAGGCAGATTCCCAGAGCGTAATGTGACCTACCTCATTTTATCTGACTAGACCCTGTTCACACTTGTCTTTGCCCAGAGATAACATCTCATGTACGCTGCCCCCTAAACCACATTTCACATCTTTAATTTAAGATAACATGATATGTTCCTGGCTCTGTATTCTATTCTCCTCTTCATACATGTTTATATACAATACATATCCCTTAAGATATATAATCACCAGGATGTTATATACTACATATTATACGCACCTAATCCTGTCTAATTTTCTTTCAAAGTTCTGTAAGTGTTAACTATTTTTCACATTCACAACACATTTTTTAAATATGTTTTTGTAACAAATCTTCCTGTCAGACATGATTTATAGCTGATGTTTTTGCTGCTGATTGAACTGGGCGGAATCTGTACTTTTTAATCTGATGCAGTATTGTGACTTTTTGCTGCTTTTTTCTGTGGCATTTAGTGAATAAATGACAGAAGAAGCTAATGTCTGAAATGTGGAGCAGGAGCTCCGTGTTGTGGCCTCTCCTCTGCTAGGTTCTGCACTGCTGTGCTCCCTGCATTTCCTGCTGACTGACTGATATGGAGCTCTGCTGCCAGGGCTTAAATAGCAGCTGTAAGCGTCCAGCTGCTCTCTGCCACGCTCCACTTCTCCCCAGATGGCTCCGAGACGTTCCAGCAGCCCTCCGGAGGAGCGCTCATGAGGAAAGTGTTATGGAGTGGCTCTCTGAAACACCAGGGAGCATCCCTCACCTCACCACAGCCACCCTCCTCCTCCAACCCCCGGGCCAAACGCCCAAATCAGGGGAGGGCTGCTTGTGCAGCCTCGTTTGCCAACTTACCAATGGGAGGCTGCACAGATGGTCGTGTCCGCAACGTAGGCCAGCATGCAGCAGGGCCCGCGGGGGGGGGGGGTCCTGGAGAGAGCACATGCCATGCCTGGCCTGGGATGCCACTGATATCCCACAGGAGGAGCTCTCACTGGCCCTCAGCAGATGACCAGCAGAAGTCTGGCAAGCTCAGCTCAGATATGGTGTAGTGAAATGTTTTTCTTTACCCTCATGGGTGTCTTTGATAAGTGGGTTGTTTCAGAGCGTTGCTAACCCCAGAGAGAATGTGTAGGGTGAAAACGAGCGCATTCAAAGTCATTGTAATTTTCCTTGAACAGTCTGTGTTAATATATTAGGCCAGCTATAATGCTCCAGGGCAACAGTCTCTGACCTTGACTGTGTGTTAAAGTGATGAATGGTCCATCAACTTCACACCACTAAAGCAAACCACAGGGTTCACTTCAACCATGCCGTTCCCCACAGAAATAATATCATGTTTAACATATCCTACACTCACTATTCTGAAAATATACTTTATTTGTGAAGTTTTAACCACCAGTGGCACTGTAGAGCTTGATGAACGCTATCTTGCAATTTCTGCTGCTGACGGAGGACCGTAACAATATTTAAAAATAAAAAGTAGCAGTGTTCCAGTAATAAGAGTACAAGAAAACCACAATATAAATAACAGATTTCAAAACATTAAGAAATCAAGTTTGGAAATGCTTTCGACATATTTTACAGCCTCAAGGAAACACACAAACACATTTTGTTGAGACATGGAAAATGTACTTAGATATTGTTTGTGTGCAATAGAAATGCCAACAGTAACTCTTCCACTTCTGAGTTGGTGGGAAAATCTGGAAAAGGTAGCCACACTATGAGTGGAACAAATCTTACTTTTTTCATGACCCCAAAATATCTTCTACCTGCTTCTAATACAACAGGTGCTGATAGTTTTTGACCTGTTGTAAAAAAAAAGCAGAGTTCACAACCCTTATAAGATGTCTCTGCGTATTTTTATCACCGACTGTTGTCACCAGAAGATCCAGTTGTGACCATATGTGAGTCACCTCTCTCTCCTGACAGAGTTTCCCTGCTCTTCTCGTTTTCTGCTTTGTTTCTCTCTTCCTCACAAACCTTTATCCCCTGTGAGAGAGGGGGGGGGGGGAGTATGCTCTAGGGATGTTTGCTGGACTGCTATTGCTTCCTCAGGGGGTGGTGGGGCTTGCTCTGGTGACCTCACTGTTATCCTTGTCGTGACAGGAAACATAGATCATAGTGGGGCCTCTAATGCGAAACACATTCCACCACAACTTGATCAAAGCCAGGCTGTCTGGACAACAAAGTGCCCTGTAATGCCATATTTTGACCATATAATTGGAGAGTAATTACGGCTGACAAAACACTGCAGTGATTTTCTCTCTTTCTCTCCCTCCCTCCCTCCCTCCCTCTCTCCCTCTCTCTCTCCTTCCTGGTGTCTTTGGACTGTAAGAAATCCCACAGAAGGCTTGTCATAAACTATGTGGGATATTGTGTGCTGAGTTGGCTTGAAAGCTCTTGAGTGGAGCAGAGGGGAGGTCAGTTTTTATTGAAGCGTGATCGCTTATTCAGAGACACTAACAACACACGAGGGTAGCAGCAACCAGGGGTCTAGAAAAACACCACATGACAGCTGACCCTAACTCGCTGACACGACACCAGCCACCCGACAAACCTGTGTGACCCAACTCTTTGGATTTTAGGAGGATTGAACACAGTGTGGCCGATGGTTTTTTCTGTTGTCGGCTTCCTCTGCATCCGCTGTCTCATTAAGCTTAGCTGTTTGAGGAACTGACCAAGAAATCGTTAAAAAAAAAAGAAAAAAAAGAAGAACCTTTGCAAAAGCGGCTGTACGCTGATATGTTCTGAGTGTTGGCAGTGTAGTCGACAAGTAAGCAATCATTTCAGCTAAAGAGCAGAAGAAGAACCTTTGACAAAGTCGAGACATGAATTTGATGCAGATGTCGGCATTGTGTTGTATTCACATTGCAGCGCTTGTCCCAGATTTCTGGGCAAACAGTTTTATCCACGGGTATCCTTTCATTCTGAAGTCCACCCTCCTGCTGGGGCAGTCAGCATGAACACAGAGCCCTGGGGCCGGAGCTCTGTGGTATTCTGCTGTACAGCAGTCAAACAGAAAACACATGAAACGCTGCAAAACATTACAGTTTGACAAAAGTTTGGAAACTGTGTTAGAGCACAGCTCCAAAATCAAAGTCCCACATCACCACTCACAGTTCGAAGTAATGTTTGCAAACTGTTAATAGTTTCAAGGAGCGAAACAAGCCATCGCGAGTTAAACCCCTCAACATCGCAGTCCTTTTATTGCATTAATCTTTGGCCCACTCTGCTTTCCAGGAGCTATCCTTCAGTTGAGCCACAGATCCTGCTGTCATCCTGTGATAATGTGCTATGATCTAGCGTGTTGACAGGCTTTTTACTACTGAGAAGTGAAAGACAAAACCTGGAATTATTTCTAAAAAGCAGAACTGAGGAGCCTGAAAAAACATCAGGCATTTTATTTGTAATTTTCTCACCAAATGATGTTTAGATATGGAACATGTTAGGAGCAGCTTAGTCCCCTCATCTCTGGTTTCAGTCCACACCTTTATGCCTTTATCATGAGGTTAAATCAGGCTTTGAGGGACAGAAGGGGAGTGGACCAGTTAGAACCCTGACTGTACTGCTGGTACTGTGGGAGGTGGTGGGTGTCAGATGGCTGGTCCGTGGCTTTCCGCCTGCTATCATGCTCTACCACTTAGCATGCTAATTAATCCCAACCAAAGGGCCGTGTCAGTCACCCCACGCTCCGCCAGGGACGCTCCCACTGGGCTCATCCTGCTTTAATTGAGCACGTTTTTCAGGAGCCTGCTGTCCCTGGGATTACATTAGATCCCTCTAATTCACCCAGCCTGCCACCGGCGTGGGCAAAGTGAACGAGAGAGGGAGGGCGCGAGATGAGACGGAGAACTGGGAAATGTATAAATAAACCAAACAAACAAACAAAACAAACAGAAAACCAGACTGAGTGTTTATTAACACCCCTGGGATGAAAAAGGAGGTGAGTGCAGGAAATCATTAGCGCAGGAGAGTCAAACTAGGCTCGTTTGATCTCGCTGATGGAAGAGCAAATGTAATTTAGCGCACTGCGAGTAATTTGTTTTAGCAGTTAGCATGGGTTCCTTTTAATTTCATTTTGCCTTGCATCAGTCTTTCAAATTAAATATTTTTATTTTGTACAAAGCGGATCTTTGTGAGCCTCGCTGCTCAAAGGCCAGCCCTCAACAACAACTAATGTTTATTCATCTTTGCTTGTTTGCATGTGCGGTAGACAGCGTCTTGACAGGAGCGTGCAGTGTCGGCTTTTATTTGACTACTTTCTGTATAATGAGGCAACTCAGATGTACACTGTGACAGCTAGCAAATCATAGTAGGAGAATAACAAAGTGTTTTTGTCACTGCAGCTCTAATTATTTGGGAGACGAAGCTGGAGCGGCTGCGTCTGTTTTGGTGTTTCACCTTATGTCCTCGTTCTACAGCAAGTTGTTAACTATGCAATCTGTTTTTGAAATCGTGACACCATTTTGAAACCCAGGTAACTAAACAGTTCTCACCTCAGAAACACCCAGCTTCCACTAAAAGTATCATATGCAAACTAAGTAAGTTGTCAGAGTAAATTGCCTCAATAATTTCCACATATAAGCACACATAACTGATTTACATATATCATTTCTGTGTTTACTTCAGTGCGCAGGTTGACTGTGTGGGACATGGTGTTATCTCAGCCTGTCAGGGTGTCACCACTTAATTGCTGCTACCACCCATGACACAGAGGAGGCCTTCCCGTGCATTGGGACCAGCTAGTCTCAGCTCAGGTGAGAGGGGAAGAGGGAGAGGAGGCTTATCTGCAGGACTTGCCTGGGACATTGTTGCTCTGAAGCACCTTATCAGGCCTGTGTTCACACCACATGGAGCCTCAGCACCCGCCCTCCCCGGCAGCAGAGATGTGAGATGCCCTCCTCTGGTAACGGAGAAGCAGAGACACAAATGGGGTGGATCGTTTTTGAGGATGAGCAGCAATCTGTGGGAACATGGGCAGCCATTTTGGATGCAGGGAGAGCGTTTCCTCTGACTCCTGGCATTCTGATATCATATGCAGAGTTAAATGCCTCTCATTTTGAAGAGATATGAGAATCTGCTGGAAAAATAGCTTCAAAATATTGCAGGTCTTTAAGGATTTATTACTATGTATGTTGCGCTATTTGTTTTTATCGTAAAATAACAGAGAATGTCTAAATGAAATCTTCCCTCATGATGTTTATACATGTTAACATCTTGCACAAGATTTCAGACCTTTCCAAAGTGTTGCATTCCTAGCTGCCATTGCAGACTGATAAACAGTGTGTGCTTTAATGTGAGAACACTGAGGGAACGTGAGCGTTTCTCAGCTGTGTCCCTGGCAGAGCCTGCAGGGGTTGTTAGCATTGACAGTGCCGGGCCTCATGCATGAGACTTCCAGGCAGATTGTTGGCAGAGCTGGGCAGTCTCTCTCAGATGGGTGTCAGCTGGCTGCAAGCCTCACCACCCTTTCTTCCTCCTCCTCTATGTCTTCCCATCATGGCAGACCCAGAGAAAGAGCTTTATGGAGCCCCATAATGATACGTGGCGAATGTGCAGCACTGGGGTGATTGTTAACAGTGGCAGCTGCGCAGATAGCCTGGATGATGGAAAATCAGTGGGACCTCATTTTGGTTTGCCAGTATGAATATTAATGGCTCGTTTCCAGGCCATGGCTAATGATGAGGAAAATTCCCTAATAAAAACTTGATGTGATGGGCAACGACCCGCGGGGTCACTGGAGACAGTCAAAGTTAATAGTGTGCCATCAGGTGTGAGGAGTTAAGTGATTAGAGGCACAGAACCTAATCCTGATGTTTTTCTCCCCCGTCAGCCATGAGTCAGTGCGGTGGGAGGGAGGGAGGGCGGGAAGTGGGAGGTGAGGGGAGCAGATGAGGTTTATATCTCTTGACAACAGAGGGTTGCAGCATACATCCAACTACATGTAATCCACGAGTGTTACATGAAACACTATAGGTGGCAGACAAAGATGATTTTCTATATAACTGCTCCATTATTTATAATACTATCACATCTCACAAGGGATTTGTGTCATCTGACATCTTTTGATGCAGTAGCTGATAGGATACAATATAGAATACGACAGCGTCAGTGCCGATTTAAAACAATGCTTTTATGATGCCTCACTTTGAAGAATATAAACTTGTTTTTTTCTTCTTCATTGAAGAAAAAAAGCCAGTCTGGTCTGAAGTTAAATGAAGTCTAAAGTGATTGATTTAACTCAGAAACTGTTCAAAGAATAAGCAAACATTCAGTGCCAGCTCTTGGTACTGAACAGGTTTCGAGGCTCAGTTCTACGGACACATTTGAGGCTGCACCAAAAAGTATTGAGGTTTGAAACCCAATCCTAAATTTCACTGATGTGACGGGGTGCACCATCTCAGTGGTGAGAACCGGGTAAAAATGCTTGCTTCAGTCCATCTGCGCATCCACACAAAACTCCCTCATCGTAGCACTTGCCCACTTCCTCTTTACAGAAATTCTGCTTCTTTTGGAGCAGTCCACAAATAGTCTGAAATTGATTGTTTGTGTGTGGCCAGATTGCTGTAATGAAGATGCCAAATCACATCACTGTTAATGTCTAGCATGTGGGGTAATTAAAATACACACCAAGTGGACTCGTCTCAGGGGAGTCACCATAACCGCGCAAACAATGCAATTTGATGTATGTAATTATCTCAAAATCCTTCTATTAATCTTTGATTAATCCAGCATCTGCTTTGTGCCTCAGTCCCCTGTTGGCTTATGGAAACAGAGTGCAGAGTTGGAGTGAGGCAAGGTGTGTGTTTGTAGGTGTTTGTGTATGTGCCCACATGTGTGTGCTGCAGTTGTGTCTTAAGTCTTTTCATTTCTATCAGATAAGCAGTAAAGGCATCCCACCTCCAGGCACCCCAGAGCCTCGCCTGTAGCCGGCAGAACCATGTTGAGACTCGAGAAGCAGAGATATTGAACTTGGTGCTTGTGTAACAAATGGATTTTTAAGAACAGCAAAGCGCTGCACCTCTCTGTTCCTTCCTTCTCACACCGGTCCTTGCTAGGTGTGTGTGTGTTTGTGTGTGTGTGTGTGTGTGTGTGTGTGTGTGTGTGTGTGTGTGGTGTGTGTGTGTGTGTGTGTGTGCGTGCGTGCGTGGTGGGTGGATTGCACTGATCAACAGAGAGGTTTACCCTGCGGCAACAATCGTTTCTGCCAAGCATCACTTGTTGTACGGTGCCACATCTCCAGTTGAGTCCAATGTCCTGCCATCTTTCACACTCAAACACAAAGCAACGTACACCTCATCACTCACATTCCCTCTGAACAAATCTTTTCTTCCCGGGAATTCAAAGTGTGTGAACGTGTCGGTGTGTCTGCATCTCAGACAGTCCTCCTTTTGTAGAGCCAACTCTCTAATATTATATTACTGGTGATGTCATAACTTGTCATAAATTATTAAAGATTTAACAATATGGAATTAATGATAATAATAATTTGGAATTACTTTAAAAGAGTCCGGTTTAGAATATTGTCTGAAATATTCTTTCAGTAAGTTTGGGCACAGTCCAGTGAAATAAAACGTAAAACGACTGTACACCAGAGTATTGAAACCAGAGGTCAAAGACTATAAAGTTCTTATTATTTTATGGAAGGCTTCATTTTCTACCCTTCTCCCCCATTGTCCCTCCTTGAGCTCCACTGTCTCAGAGTTTGCGGTCCAATTGGATATCTTCTGGATAAAGTTTTACATTTGAAGGGAAATTGCCTTCAGATGTTGGCCTGCTGCATTTGGCCCGCGCTGCACATGTGGATCGGACCTGGTTATATTAGTCCAGACAGAGGTCTGGTCCTCCCTGACGAAACATTCTGTGCTGCTGAAATAGGTGTTTGCCTTATGTGATTATATAGACTGTCTCGAACACTCAATCTGTGCTGTTTTCTTTTCCTTGTGATTTTTTCTGAGGTCTTCTTTTTCCTACCATATTTTCATATGACAGTTCGACATCAAACAGATGCTGTGGAAATTAGATGTTCAATGTCATCGCAGCAGAACCCTGCTTACTTTAATGATCTGTCCCAGTCAGGCATGTCATGTTGAATTTCCTTCCACTCGCCGAACTTTTAGGTGTATTTACAAAACTGTCTTTTATGGATATCTATTCATGCAATGTGTGTCTGTTGGACTTATTTTTAAAGTAATGTAATCCCAGAGTTTATTTGAGGTTCATTCCAGTGTAAAGTCACTTAAGCACAGTCTACATTTGGTCACATGTGTTTGGCCTTGTTTTAGGTTCATTACTAGTGTGAATCGGCCTGTAGCATAGCACTGGTTAACACTGATTTAAGGAAGGATGTAGATTGTCATTAAAATCGTCAAAGTCACAGGAGGTGACAGCGCTGCATGAAGCTGATTATTGACTCTTAGTGGTCATGTTGGTGTTTTTGGAGTTCATCAAGCTGGACCACGTCTCCATCTCCAGTCATGAAGCCGTATTGACCATACAAATGTTGCCAACATCAAGATTATTCCCATTTTTTATGAACAAGTCTAAATCTGATGTAGCCAAGTCGGTCTTTTTTTAAATTTCTTGTTATAAGAATCTAATTTGTGAGCGTATTGTGACGGGGCCTGCTGCTCCAGCTTCATGTGCCAAAACAGGTGCTGTGTAGCAAACCCTGAGCTCATCAGTCTCCTCCTGCCCGGCTCTATTTGTTGTTTCTCAATTCACAGTGGCAGGACTGGCAGACTGTGTAATGTGTGGGTGAGAAAGAGAGAGGGAGTTAGAGAAAGAGAGACGGATATGAGAGGTGTGAGTGGGGGATTTGAGAATAAGCATGGCACAGATCCCCATTTCACCATCCTGATCTTCCTCTATTCCCCATGAATAATGTGGCACAGCCACTACCCAGTGGTAGGCCAGGCATGCCGCCATATCAAGCCGTCATGGAGGGTGGGGTGTCCAGCTTGGCAAGTCTGGGCTCATCCACATTCTAGCCCCACAAACCCATCCCCCATCCCCAACCTGCAGAGAGGAGTACTGGGCTCCAAGATGGCAATCAAGGCTTGATTTGCCAACACATTTCCAATGATTAAAATGTAATTAGCACAAGCGAGCACCTCCTCCCCAGCTAATTTCCACACACGCTGTGACAGGCAGGCGGTCGGCGGCACCCAGGCCCCAGCAGCAGATGGAGGAGGATGCAGCGGGAGGGGAGAAAACCATTTTGCCATGTGACTGTTTGCATCAGAAAACCATCAGGACGCGCAGCTATATCAGGAAGGAGCTGTTAGGAAGAGGGAATGAGGAGCCCTTGACGACAGCACATCAAATTGGCACTGTCAGAGCTGACCCTGGCAATGGCTGCCATCCTTCATGCTGTCTTTCCAGCTCCCAGGCATGCAAGCAAGTTGGCTTCTTTCCTGGGCTTTAACCCCTTCAGCCATCCTCCAGGACAACCTGGCTCAGACTGATAAACAGACACCATCCTCTATGTAACGGGGCACTTTAATGAAGCCCATATCAACCATAATTAATTTTAAGGTCATGGATAGCAACCAGCATAACCTGAGGCTAATGTCACTCATGGGAGCGAGAATACGGATCCATCCCAGATCCAAACTTAAGAAGGTGCCATTTTTTGAAAATACTAGATTAGAGACAACTTGTAACAGCAGAGACGGCGGATCAGAAATGATAATAAGCCAGTTAAACATACTCTGTTTGCCTTCAGAATTATCGTTTACGCATGTAATTTTTTTCTTGATTGACTTAACATCTGTTAGTGTTTGAGGAGCAGTGGATTTCCAGAAGGTTATGCTGGAAAAGGGAACATGGCATACTTGCCTTGCACGCATCTTTGTGTGATGTGGTTACCTCTTTAGTACAGACATTTTTCTGCGGGTAGCTCTGGCAGGAGACGTTGGTGAGCCCTGCTGCTACAGACAATAGCATAGCTGCATCATTTAGCATTCGGCCCATGGCTCCTTATGTTCCTCTTCTATTGGACCAGTATTACTCTCAGCTGGAGAGGATTTAGGACAAGAATAATTTACTCCTACTTTCAGACCAATATAAACAAAAGCCTCGCTGCTTGGACGGAGCGTAGGGAAATTTGTAATAGCACTCAGCCAAAAGAGAGGCCCGGGTGAGAGCGGGGGGGCAATCAGAAGTGCTCCGGATACAGGCCAACATCAACAGCTCTTAGAGCTGAAGCTAATGTTTGACATTCCTGTGTTACTTAAACTAAACACTAGGGTCTAGCTGTACAGTATAATGCTCGCCCTGTGTAAATAGCAGCAGCCTGGGTAGAGTATCAATTTTCTTTGTTAGCCCCCTCCCAGGACTAATGGTTTCCTTACTGTACATGACTGTTGTTTCAAATAAGACCAGTTTCCTACCTCCGCCTGTCAGAGAGCTCACTCCGGTGATCTCAATAGCACCATTGTTGTTGTGTTTTTTTCTCTCTTCAGTGCAGAATATTCATTTTGGTCAGTCTTTTCAATACACACAGGCTCCCAGGGTTGGTGTAAAGTGTTTTTGACATTACAGTTAACCATATCTCTGTAGGTTTATTCATACTCACCCCATACTCACCCGTACCTGTTCATATTATCCACAGTCATAGCAATAACTGAATTTCTGAGCTCATGCTTACCTCCTTAAACAATACCATACCTCAGTTAATAATGATGAGGTCTAGCAATTGTTCATGACATTTCCAGCTGCCAACTGCAAAGCCGAGACTTTCCAGCCTTCTGTCTGTTTCTAATGTAAGAGTCAGTAAGTAGAAATAAAAGGAGCAAATTCCAGATATGCAGGGATTCTTCTTTCCCGCCTCAGGTTGCTTTATGCATGAGGCAAAGCATTAGTTCACTATGATCACTTATCAGTGAGTGACAGCTCTGACTTGTTTGTATGCCTGAGATATGTTTTTATCTCTTTAGAGATATTATTATTTGTTACTTTTTGCTCTATACTTGAGCAGTGATTTCGAGGGAGCTTTGGCGTCTGCGCTGTAAGGACGATCAAATTGCCTGCCCTTGCCTGTCAGGCCTGATCTCAGGATTTTTTACTTTGCTCATTATAAAGGTATTTCCATTTTATTAAGTTTTCCCTTTTTTCCATCCTTTGTCGCTCTGGGAAATTTGCATACCTCTATTCCTGGGGTAAAAAAAAGTAATGACAGCAATTTCTTTTCTTTTCTCTCCCCCACCAGCCGTGTGAGTGCTTCGTTTAGTGGCACCTGTGAAAGCGACAGGCGCAGGGATGAGAAGTGAAAGAGAGCAGTTGATTAAATCATCATCAAGTCGTAGCACAGAAAGTCAATTCTGCTTGCCGTCTACAATGATATCCTTTTATCTTAAAGTAATGAGCTATGGCACTTTTGCATCGGGTAATACGATGAGTTCCATTAGCATGTTCCATTTGCTTCACAAGCAAGGGCAAGTCATTCCAGCCAGCTTCTATCTTGGCAATCAAAGCAATTGGCTGCACAGTCAGGGAACAGAGGAAAGGAGAGAGAGAGAAACAAGGGGACACGAGAAAGAAAGGCTGCTAGTGTTTTTTTATGGATCACAACACAGTGGAAAAACTAAAATGATGTCCATTATTCGAGCCCCTCGCATGCCTCTGTTCCTGGGTACGTAGCGTGCACAGGCAAAGGAGCAACTAATGAGTGCTTGGTTGTATTATAGTTGTCACATTTTGAGAGGCCCGAATACATGGAAGCAGTTGAGACGGCTAAAGCTGCTCATCAGATCTCGTGTGCTGCTGCATTAGTCAGTCCTGTGTAGGAGGCCACGAGAGAGAGTGATACATAGTCAACACGCCCATTTTATTCATAAGTGAAAGTAATGTCCATAACACACAGAGTGTGCAGCTCTTTGTATGACACGCACATTCACGCGAAATCAGAATCTGCACTTGTCTTTCATTACCCTTATTTATTCCTCCAGCTGACAGTCTATAGCGCTGCTCACTCCCTGCACACTGTATTAAAAACGGGGGTGGAACTTTGTGGGTGGTGGAGAAAGAGAGCGAGGGAGAAATGGAGAGCAGGAGAACGTCTGAGGAGTGTTTGCCCAGCGCGTTTATTGCCTCTGCATAATTTATGAGCTGCTGGAGCTGACCATCATGGCAGTGTGCCGCGGGCGGCCCCTGGGGCCATGTGGGACAGGCCTGTAAATTGGATGCTATGCTCCTGCTGAGCTCGCAAGGCCCCTTTTTACCATGTAGCCTGAGAAATAGACCAACAACGAGCCCAGCCAGCTACCTTTGAGCTCAGCGGGTCCCCAGATCAGCAAAAAAACAAGAGATGGAAGCAAAATAAAGGGGAGAGTAAGAAAAAATGGCAGGGCCTTCTGTCGCTCACTCCCTGCGCTGTCAATCATTTTACCACCTTCCTTCATTCCCTCCCTACTTTAATCGACACCCACCAACCCCTCCCTGCACTCCCGGTCCCCCCGCCTACACACACACACACACACACACACACACACACACAAACCATGCCAACCTCTGCCCATATTCCCCCCCAGTGCCTTCTTCATTACCGACTCCAGTGCTTCTCTGCACCTCAGCCATATGCACAACGTTGAGGGCCGCCAGTCACCCAGCATTACACTAATTAGTTGATAAAGAATTAAGTGGACCTTGAAATTGAAATTGGAAAGAAAAAATGAAATCTAACCACTTTTTTTCCTCCCTCCATTACAAAGTTCCCTTCCTATTCTTGTCATTTCTCCATCCCCAGCCTCAAGCAGGAACACACATCATGGAATTATAATTCTAGTGGCGGTTAGTGTTTGAGATTCCAGCTCCGTCTGAATTTCACATAGTTGTCAGTGTTAACAAGGGCATGGCTGCTCATGAGAAATTTGCTTTGTTTCACATTGCACAGCTTGTGTAGTGAGTTAATGAAGTGATCTGATGATATTCAGACGCTGAATACGAGTATGTGATAAGTTCGTCATTAAAGAGCTGATAAGATATGCCATTTGCAAAGGTAAATTGGATTATGGCACTCATGTGTTGGAATTGAATACAGTCCAAGCAGGAACAGTTATAAAACAAGGATGTAGACTCATTAATTCTAATTTCAGCTTTACCTTTCTTTTTCTTGCAGTGTGACACCGAGAGCGATCAAGACGACAAGGTAAGCCAGCCATTCACTTTGCCTTTTCGTGTACTGTTATTACTTCAGTCTTCTTTATCAGGTTTCAATGAGATTCAAATATTAGACTTTCTTTAAGGCTGAGAATTTAATGTAATTAGAATTAAACATCCTGTTAATAACTATGAGAAAGCCTTAATTAGCTGCGCATTAATTACAAATGACTTAATGATGTGCAAAATCTAAATCGAACTGTTCTGGCTTTTTAGGATTTAGATGACATTAAAATGAGACGAGTGCTGTGACAGCCAGGGCTGAGGGTGCAGGCTTTCTGTTGCTTAAAGCTGAACACTGACTATCACGTCTACAGTACAAAGTACAGGGCTTGTGTTTGTATATCTTGTGCTATCCATAGATGTCTATCTGTTTTTGCAACACACTGTTTTGATAAAAATATCATCTCTATCAGCGCCTCCAGCGCTGACCAGTGGTATGATACCGTCTTATATTTGCTGAGAGGTTCATGGTTTCATTTTTCTCACTTTGTTACAGTTGCAAAAACAAATTTGATACAAAAAACAAAAAGAAGTTTACAGTGAAACACACAAACGAGGCCCAATGAGCAAGTACTACACATTTAAAAAGTGAAGAAGGAGCTCACTGGAAATAGACAGAACAAAGCTTATGTATTTTTTTTTAAGGCTAGCTGAGTTTAGCCTGAAGGTGCCAATACTGAAACGACTGTGGATTCACAGAATTCATGAGATTTCCTCCTGTCTGGAGCAGAGTCTATGTGGAAGAAGTATGTGTGAGTGTACTTTTATATATATATATACTGTATATAAGCTGATGATGGTGCTCAAGATCACCAATATCACTGAGTCTTTTCATCCTGGGACTGTAAAATGCTCATCGTGCTCATCAGAAAATGAGTATTAGAGATACTTGGTCATAGGCAGTACAAACAAATGCAAGTACTAGAATCAGTGCAAAAGGATTAGGAAGGTTAATAAGCTGAAGAGAGCTGTGATGGACATCATTCTTGTAACAATCTGCTAGAAAGTGCCAAGTCTGTGTTTACTCATCCATGCATATTCGACATATCAGTTGGCTGAGTTCCTAACTCTCTCTGGAGATGGTTCAGAGAATCTAATTCTTGTATAGCACCATAGTTTTTGGCTGGACCGAAACAATGACGCCAGCCCTATGAATGCCAGTGTTCATGGCAGTCCCATTGGCCTTTGCTATTTAAAAAATTACTTGGTGTGAATGGTTTCTATTACATCACCGGGGGGCATTTACAGCAGATCCACAACAGATTTCAACTACAGTATTTCCTGACTGGGGCCTTTATTAACTACAGAAGGTAACAGGTCTTTATTTGAGACAGACTTGTATTAGAGACAGGCCTTTATTTCTAATCCTCCTCCTGTTTGCCCCCTTAAAGTTACAGCATTAACTGTGTGTTCATAGCTGTTTCAATAGTAATAATTTCAAATTAAAAGCCCTCTACCCTTTCAGTGGACAGAATCCCCTTTTCTTTTATTGCTGTGCTGACCCGTACATGGTCCAGCCATATGGCAGGTTTATACCTAGTCTAGTTAGCTGTCTCTTAAAGATGTCAGTAAATTGAGCCAAATTCAGCCCAATTTCTTTGGGCCACTCTAAAAGGCTGGCAAACATTTTTTTCTGTTGTAAAGGTCAAATTCTCAAACTATACAGAATCCAAATGCTTGTAAGTATCTGCAGGTTTCTTAGAGGCCATCTTTAACGTATTTGGTGCAGCTCCATTTATAATATCCAGGTATTCACAGTTTGAGCGTAACTCACAGATTCAAAGAGCAGCTATATTATCCAATGGCTTCTAACTAGAGATCTAGATCCACTCTAATGATTTAGTAATGCCATTTGCTTGTGGTGTTTAGACTGTGCAGCAAATTGAGTCATTACTCAGTGTTGTCGATTTAAATTGCTCCTGTCTCGGTGGCAATTCCTTTTTGTTTCAGGAAGAGAGAGAGAGCATGGTGAGCTGTAATCCCCCCAGTGACTGTATTAATTCACCCTGGCTCACGTTACGCTCCTGATGAACAGCACCGACTGCACCTTCCTGTCATTGATTAATTGTGTGTTAAAGTAACAGAGGAGTGAATTAGTAAATAGGGGACCCCTATGACGGGCTGACTTATGTGTTCTTCCTTGATGTGAGGGACTAATTGAAGCTCCCACTCAACACTTTTACCCCCTCCTCATCCCAGATCACCTCTGCCACTATCTGCTCCTGCCAGGCGCCGGGCACGCTACGCCCACTGCCGCTGTTGTCATTTGCATTCTGTGGGCGACGCGGTCTACTTTACAACACCGCGGCAGAGAAGGACGCGGGAGAGCAGAGTCGTTTTAATGGGTCAAATGTATTCAGATGAGGACAAACGTGACTTATTTAGTTTCCCTTCAAAAGCAGGAAATGGAAAAAGTGTTCCCAGGAGAAATCATGTTCTGCCTGGTGTAGAAGGCCTCTGCCGTGTCGGCGGGAGCTGCCAGGCTCTGATAAGAGACAGCTATTCGCATCTCAGAGTATGTGTGCACACGCTCCTGCTCGTGTGTGTGTGTGTGTGTGTGTGTGTGTGTGTGTGTGTGTCAGCATGTGTTGCAAACTGTCAGAGCATTTGCTCATTACAAAGTGACCTGTAGGATGGGCCATCTCCAACATGACATGTTAATGGCATGCTGGGAGACAGGTAGGAGGCAGGCTCATTGGCAGTCACTTGTCACACAACGCTGGTATTATTAGCACTATACCTGTTATCTTTAGCATCTTTGCTAAGGTCCCCATTACAGTTT
The DNA here is from genome assembly GCF_021018895.1 of Seriola aureovittata. NCBI lineage: Eukaryota > Metazoa > Chordata > Actinopteri > Carangiformes > Carangidae > Seriola > Seriola aureovittata. Next base: position 22,039,904 of record NC_079378.1, on the reverse strand, counting down.
TCCTTGCCCTCTGCCTGCAATCTAGTCAGAGCTCAGATAATGAGAAGGACAAGGTGAATAGTTACAAGTTTTATGTTATGTGTGATAAATATGACTGAAATACTTTTCTGTGAGTTAAATATTTATTGATTAATGCTGTTGATCTACACACAAACCCAAAGAAATTCCAGCAATGTCACTATTTATAGCTCATTTCATTCATATCATGTTGCAACTATAAAATAGGATGGTTTGCCTTCTTTTCTGCCTGTACTATACAGTGGGCCACTTGAGTGCCAGCTCAAGGGATCATATGGTCCGTAAACTGACATTGGGAAGTAGAAAAGGAGGCTGAGGAGCCAGAAACCTCTCGAGCTTTTGCGTTTGTCTGTCGCTATCATGTTGTTTTGCCCATTTTATGCTCCCAAAATTCAGTCAGGAAAAAAGTGCTCTTGCGCTCATCCTCTCCACAGTCCACTCAAGCAGGATCAGGTGGTCTTTTTTATTAGGTCTTGATAGGACTGGCCTGTTCATGTGGAGCTGCTTGTTCCCAGTTACGATGCTCCTCTTTACTGGCAGGAAAGCTCACTGAAAAGAGCTCCCTAGCCTCAGGTGTCCTTCATGTGCATCCAACAAAGCTCCAAAAACATGACCTCGTTTCATGGTGTAGTTAACGCCAACAGGTTGTCCACCATCCGAGAGCTTTTAGAGAGGTGGTGAAACATCCTGTTAGCATGTATATTCCAGAGCTCTGGAAAAGCTCTCTAAATCCTTTGGGGAAATTAGAAGACATAATATAAATATGAATGTAAATGCTTCCTGGCTCTTTTATTTTACACTTTCTTTTCTTAAATAGATACACCAAAACTCACTCAACATGAATCTTTTCTGATTAGAATCTAACAGCAGCAAATTTCTTCACCTTTACTTCACAGTCTTTGTAATATTGTCAAGAGCGCTCAGGCACTTACTATGTCTGGGCTTGCTAATGCTTAAGTGATTTTTGCTAGTAAGTGGCACCTTGAAACTGCCAGTCAAATGTTTTCGCATGAATATCAGCTAGTGCTCAAGTGCTTTCTCCAGCTTAACTGTTCACCAATCGTGTTACTTAGGCCTTTTGTGGCGTAATCTGCGAAATTTTATCACTCTGCAGCTTTTTTATTTCTCTTTCCATCGCCTCTGGGATTTTTTTATAGAGACCACACCTTTCCTAAGTGTTATTTACTTGCTTTATCAACAGCCACAAGCTGTAAATGCCATTTTAAAAAATGCTCTGGGTCTCATTAATGGCCATGCAACAGAGTGCTGTAATTTGCTGTGCTTTGCTCTTATTGGAGGTAAGGGATCTAAGTGGATGCTTTAGAGCAGCCGAGAGAACCTGTTTGTCCTTGACATAAAATAAAGATCTGAACTGGTAATATATTTGCTGTTTCTGTTCCTTTATTGTTTTGCTGTGTTTGCCCTCAGGCAATTACAGCAGAAGAGTCGTGTTTCTCAATCACTCGGCAGCACTGTACATAAAACCATTTTATACCCCACCCCCCACCCCTCCGTCTTTCCACTGCAGTGGGAAGGATGAGTAATAAAAAGGAGAGAGCAACTTGTCAGCGTTAAAAGATTATGTGTTTTGCCCCCTCCAAAGGAAGAGAGTAGTGTTTACAGGCTTGAGTGGGTGCTCGCTAGGCCGAGGCTGAGGCTGATTGCACTAGAGTACCCTGTCAGCCAGTGATTTGTCATGTACTTTATCATCCTTGTCACTCTGCTGAGCGTTGTCATAGGTAACGTTCCCGCCTGCTCCCTCCCCCTTCTGTGCTTTGTACCCAGTCAGTGTAGGAAATTTGTATTTACTTTGGGGGAGTGTAATTTGTTCCTCATGGATAATATGACCCTTAGCGGAGCCGGATCACGGGTTAGTTGAAGTGATATTTTCCGGTAATGGTAGTCGTACATCATGGCTGTCAGGCCGGGTTAGGAGGCAAGCACATTACAGCTCCATTTTAGCACTGCAGGCATCTGGGATTATTTTCCATAACCAAGTATGACATGACCGCTCTGCGGAGTGCATTAAATTTTTACTAGCTTTTTTCCCTCTCCTGGCAACTTCTGTGGCTTTTCTCCCGGTCTGGGTCTTGGGGCTGCCACAGTGATGGATACCCCCGGAGTCCCAGCAGCCCTGGCTAAGGTTAGCGGGTGTCGCAGACCTACACCGCTCCCCTCCATCCAATAAACGGCAAATCCCTGCTCCCTCTGAGGCGCGTGCACACAAGCCCACGGCTCTCCGGCCAACAGTATGCTACTCCGCAGCTGTTGATTGCTTTCTTTTCCTCTTTTATTCTTTCCGACTCTTCTCTTTTCTCTCCCATTTTGATTCTTCTCTCCTTGGCAGCAAGGTCAGCAGTGTCAGTGCCACCTCTTGCCACTGACAAATGGTCGCCCCCTGTCTGATAATCAGTAGGGTCTCAGAGGTGGATGAGCAGGCGGAGCTCATTAGGGCGCCACAGATGAGAAATTAATGTGGAGATTTCAGGCCTGGCAGAGAGCCGCACTGATGGGTCCGGGTGGGGGAGGTGGGGAGAGGAGGGGATGTAGGTGTGTGTGTTGGTTGGGGGCTGTCTGATGGATGACCAGGTCAGCAGGCAGCAACACTCCCCAGACAGGCCCACACATACACAAACATACACACACACACCCTCCTGTCCTCCCCCGGTAACCTCCCCCTCTCCTTCGAATCTCCCAGCCTCCCCTGTAGTGCAGCCCATCCCGCCCCTCTGCCCAGCAGTACAGTAATGACACTGCAGAGCATAAGGCCACAGGAGAGAAGGTCAGAGTAGAGACATTTCACCCCTCAACTGTCACACTGGTAATTAAATGGCAGCAGCCTAATTGACACAAATGTTCTCATTCGTTTTTCCTCTGAAATAAGATGGTGACAAGGTGAAAATGTCAGGCTGTCGATGCACTTTACAGGTTATTTATACTGCCTATCTGTGATATTCCCATGCCAATAGATTTTCCCCCAATTTACACTTTGTGTCGATATGTTACACCTTGGATGGGATTTGTATTAGACCTCTCAGGCTTATTTTGAGAGGCTTGTGTGACATTTGTTTAGATATTAGTTAGATCATTTACTTATATACCATCACTCTAAATGTTCAGATCTACAAGCACACAGCTGTACATGCCTGTGTTGTTTACGCAGCATAGCTCACATTAGTGGACACTTGACGAGCTGTGGTGGTGAACATAGTGGTGTCAGCGTGCTGGCCATCCTCTGAGGCTCTGCTATTCTCCTGCAACTTTCACCCTCTCACTGTCCCAGCAGGTAAACCCTCATTCTGTCACAGTACATCTCTGCTCGCTTTTTTTTTTTTTTTTTAAATTGGTGAATAGCCCTTGATTTTTTTAAATCCCATCCTGAAAGCTTCCTAGCTTTCTGGGCCTGTGGTCCTCAGCATTAACATGTCTCATTCAGAGAAAAGAATGATCAAATCAGCGTTTGTACTGAGTCAGTTTTAGGTTTTAGAAATGAATAAGAAAATTATGACTAGGCTCCAAGGTTTACTGGAGTGCCAATTTTAAATCACCAAACAAGACCAAAGTGAATGTAGGAGCCCTTAACATTACATTTTTATTAATTTATTATTCACTAACTCTGTAGTAGTGAGTTTCACAACTGTCTGCCAACATGTCAAGACGCCAGGAGCTCATGTTATCAAGATAGAACATTTTCACCGTCAGCAAAGCTTTCAACTTTTTGTATGCAGACGTCTGTCAATTGTCTGAGGAAAGCCTTGCACAGATGCATATGATGAAACTACGGAATGAAGGATAATGATTTTATCCATTTAAGTCTAGTTATAGTGTTTTCCATAAAACACTAAACTCACCATTTAGACAATTGCTCACAGTTGTCGTTTAGTGTGTATGCAGAAACTGTTTAAGTCTGAAACGGTGTAAAAATGTTGTTGCTCTGATTTTATCAGACGTGTCTGGATTTATATGAAAACTTTCCCAGGCGCTTCAGGAAAATGTAAGCTCTAACTCTGCTGCTTAACTGTTAGATATTTGTTAAATGGTCAGAAGAAGACAAATTATGAAAGTCTTGGTTGGACCCCTGCAGGTTACACTGACACAGCAGTGGTACGATTATTTTTTTTGTAAAGGTACAGACCCTCAAACGCACCTGTATTCAAAAGTGACAAGTGGAAGGCAATCTGAAACTTTCTCTGCATCCGCAAAAGGCATTGCCTTTTTTTAGCTTTCCTGCTGATGCTATAAGCTTTGGTAGCTTTGTAATAGCTTTGGACACGGCAGTTTTGGTGAAAAAACATATAATTGTAGAATATTTGACTTGTACCTTGAGACTCGATATTATACAAGCCCTAACGTATTACATTTGCCTCTAGAGTGCTCAACCTCTCCGTTCATATATGGGCAACAATAAAAAGTAATAATGCACACGTTTGAATAGGACAAGGTTGCCAAGTCCTTGAAATCGAATGGGGGGGGAGAAACAGTCAGCAGTGAATCATGTTTCAAAGGCAAGGATTCAATTCCCAGTGCAAGCTGAGAACACAGGGAAAAGAAAATAATTCAATCAGCAACAAAAATCATAAATATGTTGTTTGACTGAGATGTTCACTCCTCTGGAAAGAAAAAGCCATTTCCATCTTTCCTGACCTGAAAAAGAAAAATGTCTCAGGCAAATTGTCTACATTTTTCAAAGACTTTATGAGGTTGGCCACATACAGAGAGGCTTTGGAATGGAATAAAAACACAGCTAAATAAATATTAAGTCCAGTACATGTCAAAGTAAGTCAGATATTTTCCACTGTTTAAGTTGTGCGCACGTTATATAACAATCAGTCTTCTTGCAGCAAGTCTCCTTTATCAACAGATATAGAAGGCCCGGCATATTATTCATGGTTACTGAACTATTTTCATAGCCATCTGTTCAGCACGTCATTTATATCTCTATATATTTCTAATAATGTCACTAATGTTTTTTTTTTTCAACAGCCCTGCTACAATTGGTGATCCAAGCCAAAAAATAACATCCATGCAGCCAAACGTGTTGAGGCAGACTAAATTTTTAACATCATTGATCCGAGCAACAATGAACATACCTCCATGTGCTGCCATTTGTCAGGAGCAAAGGCAGTAACGGAGAGCTGTGTACGTAGAACCATCTGGGTCATGTTAGGCCGGTGGATTTGTGGCCGATCAAGAGTGAGCAGCGCCCCGGCTCCTCAGGTGTCTGTCCTCATCTCTATTTATGAGGCAGTGTTGCCAGTTACCGGTCTTTAATAATGCATTGAGTAAGACCTTGGGTTCAAACCAGTGTCTCTGGAAACAGGCTGCTTATGGAAAAAAAAATTGGTTGTTGTTATGCAGGAAGCCCTTCACAGTGTCTGTCTCCCTTTTTTCTCACACACTCGCTCTTCATCCCTCACTGTCTCTCTATCTGCCCTTTCTCCCTGCTGAGAGTGAGTTCTCTGAAACGCCAAGGTTAAACTTTCTCGCTGCGCTCGGCGGATGTCAGTCAAGGCCTGGCTCACCTGCGCATAAGCCCCCCCAGCAACTGGGCCAGTGACTCTCACACAAACCCTCTGCCCCCTCATTGCCCTTTTGTCAAGCCAATGATTTCTGCAGGCATCTTGCTTCAGAATTGACTGGCTCCTGGCTCTCTGTCTTTCCACTCTCCACAGCAACCTCAGCTACCCACAGAAAATGGCTTTATCCCTGCAGCCAAGGCAGGATTTCTCTATCTGCTCTTTGTCAGATGACAAAAGCGAACCTGGTGCACTCAACACAAAGAGTGTGAATTATGCCAAATTAACAGGGTTTGTAATGCAGTCTATGGTAGAGATAATGTTGTGACAATCTCCTCCTGGAAAGTTCTGTGAACATCGGCTGACATGTTATCTGTGTGGGAGTTACTTCCAACACAACATCAGTGAAAATAATGTGAAACCCGACTCACTGACTGAAGATCGACTTTTCTAATCAGCTTGATTAGTCTGGTGAGGATCATTTGGCGCAGCAATATTTGTAATCATGGACATGTGATTGATCATAATACACTGCAGGAAGTCTCACAAGCAAATGACTGCTTTAAAAGACCGTATCCCTCATCTCCTGCTGCGTAAGCCACCAGAAGCAGTGAGTAACTACAGAAGAGGATCCTCAATGAGGGCAACGCAGAGCAGGCCTGTCAGAATGACAACACCGTCCCAGCATGCATGGCAGCAGCCACAAACAATCCTAATGACATCGGGGGCTCTGAGGAGGAGCTGCACACCGTCGGTTCTCGGGCTCAGGCCGGTCCCCTTCCCCCTCACATGCTTCCCTCACAAACCGCCACCACCAACACACTGCTTGTTAGAGGCAGTGTAATTAGGTGGCTGAGCTTGTTGCAAGTAGACCAGGTCACAGAGGCATGTCCAACCCTTGTCCTGATTGCTCCTTGGGGAATTATTGACAAAACACAAGGATCATTGCATGTTGGGCTCTAATTATGTGTACAAGACATAGATGGCCCTGGGGAAATTAAATGAAATTCCCCAGCTTGATGGGTCCTCTGCACTCATGGGATCCATTCCGTTTCTTATTAAGCCCAGCCATTGTCTGCCTTTTATGAGGCTGCTGTGTGGAGCTAGGCACCAGCTAAATGCTTTTAAGTGTCTTTCTCTTCACAGTAGCAATGCATCAATGACTCGTGGTGGAAAATTGCCTGTCGATTGTGATCTATCCTGCAAAGAGTGTAAGCAATAAAGCAGCAGATATATTTAACTAATGCTTGGTAATATTGTAAATATACGGTGTGAAATGGGACACCTGCATGGTGTTTCTATGTGCAATCAGTTTCTTGTCACTGCGGCTCAGTCTGGACACATCCAAACACCTCTGCTCTAATTCACCTGGCCCAGATACAAGACAGGAATTGATAGTCTCCTGCTTGTGCAAATGAAGTGATAAGGGGTCTCACCCAGATTACACAAGGACTAAGTGGCGCTGAGGAAGCTTATGGAGATGAATGAATTCATGAGGCTGCCTTGCCGATTCTTAAGAAGCAATGTAATAAGGGATAAATCAAACAGCTACCATTTTGTCTCTGAATGATTTCAAATTAAAGCCGAGGGAGATGGCATACCTTCTGGGAGAAGGCGAGTGAACTTCAGTATACAACTGTGACTGACCCTTATGTATATTTCTGTATCATTATAACACCCTAATGGCTAAAAAAAAAAAAAAAAAGCTGCATAAGCATAAATACTCCATTCTTTTTGATTCAGCACTGTGGGTTGTTAGCTGGCTTTGAATTGCCAGACTGTGGGGGGAGGCCCAATCCCTGAGGTCTGCTCACTGATCATTCTTACCACTATTAATAATTGATCATATTATGTTGTAAGGTGGTGGATCATCCAGGACCACTTTAGTGAAGCCGATTATCTCTGTCTATTATCTCTAGGTCTAATGACTGTAGCTGTACTTCACTCTTATTATTGAGTCGTGGCTACCACAGTATGAAAGCCAGTTACAAAATAACATTAACAAGAACAGAGTGGATACCATACAGGCTAGCAATAACATCCACTAAGCATCATTATATGGCTCTATACATGACTCCAGCAGACAGCACACAATTAGGTCAGTTCTTCCTCTACAATACTCTGGAGACCATTGTTGCCCACAGTGATTATCCCCCATTGATTGCTCACATAAAAAATTTGTACAAGCAGACACCAAGGCCTCAGACAAACACAGGCTTTTATGAAATCGGAATCATACACGAAAATGTCAGGTCACCTCATTGATACGACCCACATCACAACAGCACCAAAGCTCTCTGGTCAATTAAGCATGGGAAGAGCGAGCACTGTATCAGCCCGTTCCTTCCCAGTCCCACATGCCCCATGGCTATCCACACAGCCGGCTCACTAGTACAGTGAGCGCACGCACACACACACACACACTCTGAAAATGTTACCAACACCAGCATTCAGAGAATAATTGGCAAAAGATGCAGATGTGCTGGCTGCTGCGCTCCGAGGCCAGAGAAAAGAATGTGATGTGTTTCGAATGGCAAGTGGAGGTGAGTCATACTGGCACTGCTGGCCGTAATGATATTTCTGCTTGGCAAAGCTGCACAACCAGGGGAGGGAGACGGAAAGAATGTCAGCACGCAAGCTAATGCGAGGACGGCATTTGTTGTTAGCTGTCACGCATCGGCTTGAGTTATGTGATTTAGGATCTACAGTCGCAGCCAAGACACCAATTTCATGATGTTAATCAGTGCCAGGCGTCATCTTGCCCGTCTCTATCCTCGCTTCCCTAAATCCGCCTCCTCATCTCCGTACACAGAAAGGCGTCACGAGAGCGCACGCGAACACACGGTCACAAGCGCGTGTCAGCTCACGAAGTTGTAGGCATACAGTTCTAAATAACAAACCAAAAGACATATGCCCTTTGGGTGGTGAGATAGCTCATTACCTATGAGCGACCTTCCATCTGCACTCATGGCTGCTCTGGGAGCCATTATGATTATGATGGAAATCTCACAAGCCATTACTGGGAGACAGCACAGAGCTCATTGCAGACACACTAATGGACTCATTTGTAATTGGGAGAGAGGGAAATGACTCTGTGAGCTAGCAGTGGCTTTGTTTGATGGAGTGTGGAGGAGCGCATACTAGATTTGACAAATGAAACAGAGTTAGTTGTCTATGTGAACTAAACTCCTGTGCTTCTTTGATCACCGCACACATGCGCACACACATAAAAACCCCATCCTCCCTGTCCAGCAGTGACTGAACTCCCAGGAGCCTGTTCATATTCTCTTTTGATGGGGGTGGGGGGTGGTGTTGAACTGGAGGGATTGACAATGTATCTTTGGGACCCAGAGGACGTGTAGGAAGAGTTATTAAAGTGCATACATTTCTCAGAGGTGATAATAGTGTGGAAATTGACTGGTAGGGGTTGGGTGGGGGAGGTGTCACCTCCTAAATCTTGGGATTAATGGTAAAACCCATGCTCATCCCTCAGCAGGTTATTCAGTCATGAGCACAAGAGGAGGCCTCAGAAAGATTTAAGCGTAAGGCTTCGTTGGTGTCTTGTTGGTTTTGCTTGTTTCGGTAATTCATCTGCGACTATACATGAAATCCATATCGATCCACTCTCACTGTGTGCAGAGACAGAGCATCCCTCACTCCATAACTTATCTCTCTCTGCCTCTCAGTTTATTTTAGCAACATCTGGGAAGGAAGCTGCTGAGGTTTATTTCCTATTTCTCATTAGTTTTAATTAGCTGAGATTCCTTGTTTTCTATCTGCATTGTCCCCACAGTGTTGCTCCACACATTGGTTATGATTTGCTTGTTATGCCCCAATTCCAGGAGGATTAGAGTAACCATAAGTGCCATTGTGGTAAAAACATCAGCTCAGCGTGTGTTTACAACAATAATAATGAATACTTTAAAAGCTGAGGAAAATGATGTCTTTCTTTTAAGATTATACCAAGAAATAGTTTTAGTCATTGTGATAGATGACCACACAAATCACACGATATTGTCTTGCACCTCATTGCATATGCAGAGAATGGACACTTTGCATAGCAGCCTCTCTGTGTTGTTAGTCCACAAACTATTAAACCAACAGGACATTTAACTACATGTTTATATAAGGAAGCTCCCTCAGCACGAACCTGACAGGCACGAATCAGACAAAGAGATGGGAAGGAGGTTGTTGGAAGGGTGGGGGGCTAATAAGATTCCCCTGACCCGGGTGATTTATAGATTCATTTGTGTGCTTGTTTAGGAACCTGATCTGCATTATTCATGTCCACAGAGGAGCAGTACGGAGGACATTAGCTGGTTAACCCCTGCTCAGGTTAGGCCACATTATTTTAATGGCCATTGCGAGGGCAGGCCTCTCAGCCCCATTGTCAGAGAGGGAGAGCGAGGGGAGGAGGCAGGAAGAGGGAGAGAACAGCTCATTTATTCCAACCACACAGCTATCTCCCCTACACAGAGAACAGGTGGGACCAGGGCATTATTATTCAATTGCGTCTGTTAACCGTAAACAATGCACAACGCTTTAATGCTCACAAGAGGAGGATAATTGGTAACCGAATGCCTGGCGACTTTTGACTGCCACACGCTCCTTTATTTATATGTCGCACGCCACCTGTCATGCATACGATACGACCCGTAGTGTCCCGTGTTTTCCGAACATGTAATTACTATTCATCTCTGTAATGATCATGCCTCGTGGCCATGAAGTAGACTGCACCAGCTTTGACACAAGGCCACATTTGTCATCATCTCCGTGGATTGATGTGACAGACACCCATAGCACACCCATCTCCTCACATGGAGCCGCCACAGGGAGAAAAACCTAGACTACAACATCACAGCATCAGTTTCATTTTGATGTTTTATGCTTTCATGTTTTTCTGGGTTAAATGGTTTTATTTTGAGCAAGTCTCTTCCTCCTATTTATTACAATTATCAGTAAGCCTATCTGTGGAACCTTGTACTATGTTTTATCTGCTATTTCATCACTATTCATTTCAGTAATGCAGCCATAAGGGACATATTAGTGCCTATGCTGTGATATTTGTGAAAAATCCTTCTACTCGGTATTATAGGATCGCTTTAGTGTGATAAATGACACGCACAACACACCCCAGTTTAGGGAAAGAGGCAACGTGATAGTTTTCCTTCCATCTTCCTGGTGAAGATGATCCACCTCTTTCTGTGCTTTTTTTCTCTCCTCTCTCTGGGGAGAGTGCCAGCGCGCATTAAGAAAGACACGGAGAGCGGCAGCAGCATATGTCTGCGGCAGTGGATGCGGCGCTGACAGGCTGGGCTTATCGTCTCCGCTGCTCTTCAGTACAAGCGTGATTACCGCTGACAGCTCCGACTGCTGATAAAAGTGGGAACATTAAAGAAAACAGAAGAGCGGCGCAGTCAACGCACCAGTGTTTCTTCTCATCAAGCCCTCACCCGCCCCTTCCCCTACCCAACCGCCACCTCCACCTCCACCAGCCCTCCAGCAGCTCCTTCTATTCCTCGTCTTCCCGGCACCCCACGCCAGGGTGTCAGAGCTGTCGAGAGCGGGAAGTGACATCACAAGAATTTGCCAGCAGTCTTGAGGCTCATCATGTCAGCGGCAGCCTGTCTTGTGTCAGGCTTCCCCCAGGCAAGCTGTGATCCAGCCCTCGTCTCTGCACATCAAGACTCCTCGCCGAGGAGGGGAGGGAAGGAGGGAGAAAAAAAATTAACAGAATGTTTTTCCATCTTGTTAACTGACAGCATCGTTTGTTAGAGCGCTGTCTCAGCAAGCGGAGTGTGTGGAAGGGTTTCAGATTGGCAGAGAGAAGAATTGGCAAGTGAAGGCATGGTGAATTATTGAGTTTGGATGAGGTGTCAGAGCTACTGTGTTGCTCTGCGTGGGTTTCCAGAAAGCATCTGAGGTGTGATAGGAGAACAAGCGTGGAGGAGTGCTTGATTAAAAAGCTGTGAAGATCGTGGGACATCGTTTTCTTTGGGCTGGTCTGAATATTTGTGTTTGTATATGTGTGCATACTGTATATAATTACTTTGAACATCCAAGTTCAAGAAAACGGTACAATAGCTGTCCCTTGTTTCTTCCAGAACCACTTTGTAGTCTGCCAGAGTGAGACACTGCTTCACGAGTCATGGAAAATCTGCTCTATCTCCTGGGTAAATCTCCATCTCGCAGATCTGGCCCTCTGTCAGCTCATTTGGACAGAGAGAGGGGCTGCCTCTGCAAAGAATGCTTTTGATTCTCTTTTCATTTATTTGAACTGATCTGCTGTGATTAAGAGCTCCGTGTCTCATTATTCTCTTTTGGAGAGGAGCGGGGCATTGCCTTTTGCCAAAATATTTGAATGATTAGGGCCCAGGCACGGGCCATGCCAAAGCGACGGGAAGCATTCACTCTGCTTATTAGATTCACTTAAATGCTGTTGTAAATCATTGCTGCCAGTGTATGCTGCCAGGCCCAGGCCCTAGATCGAGAAGCTTCCACTGCCAATCCCACAGCACAGCGTAGAGCCATTAGAGGCAGCTGAGGCTGTTGGTTTGTGCTGCTGTTTGTTTTAGCTCGGCCTCTTAATACAGCAAAACAGTTGTTTGACCGGTTTTGGATTCATTTCCCTGATGTAAACGCAATTAATCAAGCAGCTGTGAGACACGGGTGAGTTTGAGAAAGCTGATCCTGTTGAATAGAAACCACGAGAGAGCAGCTGGAGCCGATTTCTGTCCTCAAGCTGTAATTTCTTAAGACGGCACAAAACAATGACTTCAAGGCACGGCAACATTTACTTTTTATCAGGACGCTGTTGTTTAGCCAAACGATTGAAGTTTTCACCCTGAATGTGGGAGATCATCGCCTGCATGATTGTGGCCCTGAGACTGAACAGGTGAGATTAGCACTAGAGCACCAGATAAGTGTTATTCTACAGTTTTGTCAATTCTCAGATTGCAGAGTGAAATAAAAGAGGAAAAATGCAAGCTTGCTGAGCGCTCAAGGAAAAATACTGGCTTTGGTCTTTCAAAATAACCCTGGAAGCTCAATCAGGCCTTCAATTTTGGCACATTGTCAAGAGGCACATGCAACAAATCAGAACATATTGTTCCTCAGGGGGCGTAATAAGAGCCTTTGAACCATGAGCTCCGCTGCTCTGCTCATACCCTCTTGATGACAAACTGACTCCATCACTCTCTTATTCATATTTCCCCAGTCAGCACTTCGTCATGAGGAGCCATCTGCGGTTGATATGGCATCCCTGTTTGTCATTTGGTGGCTTCTTTCACAAATAACATGAGGGATGTGTTGTCTGTCTGTCTGCTGAGGTAAAGGTCAGTGTGTTAGAGCGGGAGAAACATGTGAGGGGGATTTTCTCAGTCCTCAGTCACATATAAACACTCACCACTGGCTTTGGCTCCAGCACAGCTTGCTTTTCAATAAATGTTGTGGTGCAAAAGAGGACAGATGAGGATCATGAGGTGTGACTGGGGCTGGGGGGGTGGGGGTAGAGGAGAAGGCAGAGGAGGAAAGGGGACTGGCAATTTAACAGCGGCTGTGACTCGGGAGGAGCGGGGAGATGTATGGCACCCAGCCAGCAGAGCAGTGGAAAACAGTGGTCCGGACTAATGATCCACAGCCTGATCGTTATGGCCCCCACAGAAAGGATGGGCACAAGGCACAGTTCCCTGGAAATCAATTCCCAGGAAGCGCATGAGTACTAGTTGTAAATCATGGCGGTATGGAAGGATGGATGGAAGGCACTGGGGATGAAAGGAGAAGGTGGTTGTGGAAGAGGAGAATGGGGAGAAGCGGAGCTTTCTGGGGTTTAATAGATAGAGCATGAAGGGGGAACTCTTTTGATCATAAACCCTGAAGGCAAAATTACTTGTGGCCCCCTCCCCCAGCAAAAGCAAACCAATGATGTGGCTGTTCCAGCCTCTTGCCCCTCAGCCACCCCTCTGCTTGATGGCTCCATCGCAGGTTGAGGCTGAGGTTAAGAAAAGTGTTCTCAAATTGATTTATGTCCCTCAGAAGAGCCCCATTAATCCTAATATGAAACTAATGAAATCATTGGGTGTTGAGGGGAGAGGTGTAGGCATGCGTACAGGCGTTTGTGCATGTGTTTGTGTGTGTGTGGGGGGGGTGGGGGTGGGGGGGGGAGAAGTCACTTTAGAAATGCATCATGATAAAGAAGGCATTGATCAAGGAGAGTCCAATGATGACAAATGCCACAGTCTAGTGCTATCAGCCAACGTGTCCTCGAATAAGACTCTCATGTGGCTTTCACAGCCAATAGGTTTCACTTTAATTGATACTTTGTAACAACTGTTTGATTTTGGACACATACACGAAGGTGACTGGTAAAGGTATTACTCAAACTGATCTGGTCAAACTTTGACCTGCTGTTCTTGCAGTAGATGTGCACGCACACAGTTTTCCTGTGCAGTGATTATTAACAACATTAGGTGCATGCACTTTTTGTTTTAACACCAAATGAAATTACTTCCTTACATAATATGGTCATAATATGTTCATGTTACTGCTTTTTATTGATGTCACGGTATTCAAAGATCTGAGCATTTACTTTGGTGAATACATTGTTATGATAACTGAAAGAGATGATGGCCAGAGCTACCTGAGTTTCACAGAGTGCACACAGACGATTCATTTACACACACAAAAAAATAGTCTATGTTGGAAAGAGTTATAATACACAAGACCAGTCCGCCGCTGGTCAACAATATACCAACATCACAATGGTGAATGTGGTGGAGCCTTATTGTGAGTGTTACTGATGTGATTGTGCAACAATTCCAGTGTAAAGTGGTTCTACAAGTTTCATTAAATAGACCATGTAACCCGTATACACACACCACAGGCAGAAAAACAAGTTGTATGTGTTGCACTGATAATTAATCAGGCCACAACATAATGTTTCATCTTCTGCCGCCTATAAGCTGAGGCCCCTGCTGCTTCTCAGACTGTGCTGGAGCCGTATCAGTTTCAGCAATAACAAATGAAACCGTCCCCCTTTTCCTATTTTTTTTCTCTCCCACCGTCGTTCTCTTCACTTCATTATGCAGGCAGCCTGACGCTATTTGACAGAATGTGCTATCTGCAACCCCCAGCTGCAGTCCCCCTCTCACTATCGTTGCATCGCTGGCAGCTTAACCCCACTGCTGCCTGCCACAGTGAAGCAGGGAGGAAATGATGATGCTGCTGTCTGAGGAGAGAGTGAGAGGAGGAGGACGGACCCTGAAGCACCGATGTGGATGTCAATGTTTTGGCACTGAGTGTTTTGCTGTGTGGCAGGGTTTTGGCACAGGTACTTTACAGTCTGAAGAATTAACTCCTTTACATTATATTGTTCCTGCTAGGTTTTATAATATAATGTGTGTGACTTCAGTTAATCAGGCAGCGTGTAACAGTGTGTATCTGAGCTTAGATTGACAGTAGGGCTGCTCGATTATGGCAATAATTATTATCATGATTTTATTATTCATATTATTTTGATCAATATTGAGATCACGATTATTTAATGCAATTACTCATTGACTTTGGAAATACCACACATTTATTGAACTTTTTAAAAAAACTTTTTCTCTTTAGCAATGGACAAATAAAAAAATTAATTAACAAAATGAGATGTGTATAAAATAATAGATAATATATAATATCTAAATATATATAATTAAATATATCATAAAAATTAATAAAAACAAATTAGCTCAAAATAAATAAGATCAACTACATCACATTAACCCTGGTAGCAGCTTGTTGATACTAAAGCTAATATCAAGCACTGACAAAAAAGAAAAAACATGAAATAAAAAAAACTGATTTCAAAACAAAAAGCACTTTTACACAATATAAGGTAAAGACATCTGCGCGTGGGATAGCAGCCAAACAGGGCGTGGTCTCTCCAGACTATATAAAGAAAGTCTCTGAACCGGCAAACTGCTGAAGATGGCGCACTCCTGCGTACGTTTCCAACGCACGTCGAAACGTAACCCGGAAGTGGCTGGGGGGATGGTTTTTGTAGGGGGGATCAAATTTCTTGTAGAATGCGCCGAAATAATTGTTTTATCTCAATTATCTTGTTTTCATAATTGTTGTAAGCCAAAATCGTAATTGAAAATAAAATTAGATTAATTGCCCAGCCCTAATTGACAACAGCAAAAAAAAACAATTTGTGCGACATCTTAGACACCTGTCCTTCACCTCAACCTCATACAAGCTTCTGCATCAAACACTGACTTGGACGTACATCATGTACCTCAGAACCCTCTAATATAAACACAGTTTGGTGTGAGATTGGTCTGTGGTTTATTTACAGGACTCTGTACGGTCGGCACGGCTGAGTATGTAGGCTAAATTCAGCATCAGCATTTTGTCTCCCTCAAAAACAAATCCTTGCAACAAGACGGCGTTCAGATCAGCCTCCAGAGAGCTGTAAATGAGCTTAATGAAGAAACAAACAAACGGCTTTAAGGGTGAGCCTCAGAAAGCTGCAGGTCTGGAAAGCATAGCATATCTAATTTGTAGGTTAATGTCGGTGCAGGCTTAACTATCTGGGTTATCCTCGGCTCCAGATAATTAGATGTGCACATGTAGGCTTGTGTCTGGTATCTGTAGCTTTTATTGTTTCTGTCTTTCAGTGTCATGTGAGAATGTTGCGGAGTTGCTGTCAATATTTTAACATTGGAGTTATATCGAGTGGAGAGCGACTTTCATTATCATTCCATTTGTTGACACTGCTGTTGAATGTAATACTCGAGGAGGGGAGAGTCCAAAGAAGGATGTGATATTGTTCCGCAAAATCCTAAACAAATAGCCACTGTAAAGAGTATTTCCTTATCATTTGGGTATTGCCAGCACTAATGATGCATGATGTCATATCACAGGCACAGGGCTGGGTAGTGGCATAATGAGTATGGTGTGAGATTTGCCAGTGACAGGTCTTCATTCCCTGGACTTGGTTCTGGTCTGTCTCTCCCAATGTGTGTTAACTGTCAGGTGTTGAGAGCCAGACTGCCGCTGAAGCTTTTTTTTTTCCATGCTGTCTGCTTTTGATTTCTTTTCCCAGAGGTGTTTAAAAAAGCAGCTCGATTGTTAGTGACAATCAGCCGCTCTGGCCCTTTTGAGCAGAAGGTTTGATTTAATCGTGAGGCTGTCATTTATTATTCTGGAGCAGCAGCCGCCCCTGTGAGGCCTGGGCCTGATCAAGCGCCTCAGAGCTGTCCCCAAGATCTCACTCTTTTCCCTTTTCCCCCGTTATGTCTAAATCCTCAATACAAATCGCAGTGTTTCAGCTCTCCCAGTGGGGCCTATTACTGCCTGTAGGGCATTAAAGATCATTAATAGTGCTGTCAGAGAAAGAGAGGGAGAAAGGGAGCGACGAGGGGGGAGAACGGGGAGCGGCAGTGAGTTGCTTAGCTGCTCATAAATGGGAAATTAATACATCTGCTTCATTAATGCTGCCTCGTGTTTGATGTTTGTTAGCTGGCAACTTTAATGATGTAGGTTTGAGCCGACGGGGCGCTTGACTAAATTTGATTCCTCCAATTAAGTAGTCAGGCTTCTTTTCTTTTGGGAAAATGGTTAGAAAGGAAAAACTGCTGCCTAATTATGGACTCCAAACCTTCAGTTTTGTGGCTCCTGCTCTTTTTTTCCTCCCTCCTTCTGTTTTTTCTCTATTTCTCTCACTCCTCCTCCGTCAGCGACTGATTGCAGCGAAACGTTCATCAGCAATGGCCCGCACTAAGTTGTTTACCGTTCACTAATCAAGGGGAAATATTTTAATCAGAGCCTGCAACTTTCTCAATCATTAACATTAGCAAATGGTGTATGTTAATTGATATGTAGTGCAAGGTGATGATAGTCAGCCTTAAGTGCAAGTGATGAAATTACCACTATCAAGGCTCTAGACAAGAGCAACTGCATCTTAATCGCAGCCTTGGAAATCGAACATGCAGGAAACATAAAAGCCTCTGAAAGCTTTTTCTTATGCATGAATTCCACCCCGCCATACATAAAACAAAAAAACACTTACAGCCCATGAAAAGAAGGCAGTTTATAGCAAAAAATATGAGATACTGCAGAAAACCACATTCGTCCCGCTGACTGAGGCTCACGATGAGATCATTCTTTCATGTATTTGTACTTGAAATGGAGTTCAGGGAAGGAAACGGCCTCATTACATAAAAAATAAGAATAGAAAATAAAACATGTGCATTGTTCACAGGCAACATGCTGTATATGGAGGAGATTACCAAACCATTAAATTGCATGAACAGGCCATGATTCAGATGATGAGAAAATTGTCCGGTTGTAATTGATTAACTGTGTTATCGGTCACAGACAAAACAACTTGCTACCCTTTGTCACAGCTGATTAATATAGTGCATTTCCGTGTGATTTATACATGGATTGTATCTGCTCAGTCCGCATGGCATAACATTGTATTCACTTATCATCTTCCCATTATCCCAATCAGTCCCATCTGTTTTATATGTGGTCAGTACTGTAGAAAACATTGGTTCAATGAATTAGCTAATCGCCTCTTCTGCCACAAAGCACAGACACAACTATAAACATGCAGTGTATTCATCAGCACGACTCAAACAGAGTTAGAAATCACTTCAGTTTACCAGTTCTCAAGAAAATTACCTTCAAAAGAACCTTATTTCATGCATGCTTGAGCCCAAAATTGAAGTCGTGTGGAGGCAAAAGATGTGGAGTTCCGTGGTTGGTCCCGCTTTCATCTGTCTTACATGATAGTTTAGCCCTAAAGACCAAACATCACCAAACATTTATTGTATGAGGGAGTATCTACTTTGCATTTATCAACTTTTACTCTACGGACTGGTGACAAATTGAAAGAAACACCTGGAAAATGAGTGGAGAAACAGGATGATAATGTCCCCATCCATAGGACACAAGGGGTCACTGAATGGTTGTGAATTATATGCTGAAGCTTTCGCACCCATGTGAGATTTTGGTGTGAGACAACGCTCTCCATTATCATCATCTAAACACCAGATGAGGAAATATCTTTAGGGAGAATAGTGTTCATCCTCCAGTACAGTTCAGAGACTTGGAGAAGCAATGCCAAGGAGCACTGAAGACCAACATACTACTAAGACACTTTATGTTGGTTTTTCTTTTGATTTGTCAACTGTCTGTAAACTTTCAATAGTATTAAGAATATTTCTTTATTCGTTTGGAATATACCGTATTTAAGAACTGTATTGCATCGTGCTATAAACACAACTGCAGATCATTTCTCCTACTGTCTCTTTCCATCACAGTCTTCAACATCCTCCACCACCCTGACCAACAGCCATAAGAAGATATATTTGTGGTTTAAAATACCAAAGACCCCTTCACTATAGTTTAACATCAACTCTCTCACGCCTGTCTGTGGAGCTCTAGCAAGAACAGGGTGTTTTGTGTTGCTCTCTGAGTCTTGTAGCGTGCTAGCTCAGCGACACAACGACGGCTTGGTTTTGTGTTGTTAAAACAACAACAAAAAAATGTTTGGGCGGTGGTTCTGGGTTGGGGTTGGCGTTAGTACTGTGACTGGACACTTGTGACATCACAAAGGAACAGAAGTCCTGACGGTTTGTTTACAGGCACAGTTTCTGAATACAGGCTGTTGTCTGCTTTTCTCTCTGGACTGAGTGTTTTGATACTTTCACGGTATTTATACAGCAACCTAGACCTGCTTTATAATCAAAAAAGCACACTTTGCACCACATGGGACCTTTAATAAATCTATCATACAGATATGCGTAAATAACCCATCTAAACAGAGATGCATTCGCCAAGACACTCAGCAGTGTTGTGACTGTGGTTTTGCTCCTTAGATTAGATAAATCTTCAGTGACATGAAAGGTGCAATGACAAAGTGTAGTGATGAACGCAACACAGTTGGAGACTTAACATGATGCAAAAGATAATATAATCATCTGAAGGAGATTTGTACGTATTTGATGATAGTTGCTGTGCACTGTGCTGAATGTCTAGTAGTATTTGTCAGCTGTAAAGATGGTTTGACATTCAGCAATTTGATATGTACACTTTCAAAGAAACACGAGCCAGCAGAGCTCCAGGGTCCAAACTGTGTCCAAATTTCTGCAGCACTAGTAAAACAAAAAATAATTTTATATGTCAAATAACAGTCCCATCATCATTATGACAGCAAATGCCAAAATACACAGGAAAAACTGTGAAAATGATATTTTGCATCATATCACTGTCAGATTTTTGGACATGATAGCGCTGCAATATCTCAACTGTTTATTCAGTATGGATGTAAATACCCTCATATTAAATCTGGACGGCAGCAGTTTCACCTCATTGTCATTGTTTTGTTTCTAGGTAACACATTTAACAAAGCTGTGACTGTCCATAGATTCCTCTGTATATTGTGCCAACTGGCATTCAACATGTGCCCCGCACATGTTTTACTGTATTTGCATTCTAATTGACTTCAAAGTTTAAACGTTCTTTCATTAAACACATCCATCATTTTTCAACCATGTTTAAACATCACATAAACAGGCATGTCTTTGTTAATGAAATAATTGGGGTTTGGTATCATCTGTACCCACAGATCCCTACATCACTACCAGTCATCTTCTGCCTTATTGGCCACTTTGTCTCCTGGATGTGTAGGAACACCTTCAAACCGCAGAGTAATGACCCACTCATGTTAAGACCACGCTCTGTGCATTTGACCATCCTCTCTGTTCTTTGAATAATTTAAGCGCAGGAGTATTCGCAGCCTGCGCTCTATAGGGGCGTGTTGGCTTGGGGCAAGCTATATGCAGGCTGGCGAGCAGGGGACAGCATTAGAGGACTGGGCCTCAGGCTCTGCAGACCAGGGACTAATGATAATAGTCACTCTTGAACAACCGGCCAACTAAGCACTTTATTTTTCTCTTCCCCCTTTTCCCTCTGATCCTTTCACATACCTGGCCCAGTCTCTGCTTGGGATAACAAAGGTGAAATATAGTTCAATCAAAATATATATGCAAATTAACTCGTGCTCCAAGCTTTGAATCTTATCATAGAAATTTAATGTGCTGTTCCGTAGTAGGGTTAATGAGACTGTGCAACGACTGTACAATATGTGATATTTTTATGAATCATGGTTTGGCTCTAAGGATTCACTGACATGAACTGATGATGGTCTGTAAATGTTTTAATGAGCCCCACAGAAAACTGCCACAGTAAATGCGATGACTGTATAGATTATTGAGCCACTGAAACACCCTCTGTGCATCTTGGCAGAGACTGTAAAGCTGTGGATCTCCGATAAACCATTCTCCCACAAGGAAACATGTTATTTAGTGTTTTGTTGGATTGGAGGACACTATTTGTGATGCTGTGGTCACTAATCACGGAGTGGCATTCATAAATGAAGGCACTGATGTTGACGAAGCTTTAACATGATGTAAAGGTGTTCACTTGGAGTAGATTTCTGTTCCTGGACCGGGTGTAAGCTGATGGCAAACTGCATTCCATTTTTATTATTATATTTAGTTTTTATTTGAAGTTCATGTATATTTGGAGTTTTTTTCAGTCCCCTGTCTGACACAAAGGTATATTATAGTTTAAACTGTGATTTGTTGCTGGTGTATAACCAACATTTATTATCAATGTAAATGAGCTGCCAACTTTACTATTTAAATGGGAACAAAGTGGAGAGTGCGCTTGCAGGCATGCTAAGGGAAGAGGAAGGGAGCGAGAGGGAAATGAGAGCTGCACACAAACAAGCCATTATTAAACACATTTCTTCTTTAAGCTGCTTTCCGAAGAGCATCGAGCCTAGAGCACTTTAACTTGCCAAAAACAAGCTATTTTTTGTGCTTTGAAATCAGGAGGTAAGATCAAGGCAGGATAAAAAAGCTCAACACACAAGAAAGCAGAAGGATGCTTTATTTGTTTATTGTGCGGCAGGCCGAGGGCGATAGTCAGTCTTCTCTTCATCCACAGGAGAGCTCCTGCTTGGCGGCAGCGCCGATGCAGCACATTGCCTCCCACCAGCAACGCGCACAGTGCCATCTGCTAGGACCTGTTGGCTTGTTTGTTTTCCAGAGCAAACAGCAAATCACTTCTTTCCTGTTCCTGGTTTTTACCATATGCCACTGCCTGTGTATCAGAGCGAGGCATGTATATTAATGAAGTTAATCAAAGACGTGCACACAACCACATCTGCCAGGGGAATTTTCAAATGATCGCACCCGCCGGTTGATTCATCACGTCGCTTCCTCCGCCTGTCATCATGGCTACCTTTCAGTGTAGGTGAGACAGTAATAAATGGCAATTACATCTTCTGTGTAAAACGTTCAGACTAAATCGGAAATTATTGTTTTTTTTAATCACTCTTCATGTACAAATAACCTAAATAAAGGATAAGAGGCTAAAACACTTGTCCTTAAAAGGCCTATTAGCATGCTGTAATTATACTGTATATGCAGCTACACATGTTCACATGCATCTGTGTTACAACAGCAGGCACCTCATACGAATTTGACTTTGAGCTAATCTAGGTAACATTTTAAAGTTCTTCCTGGCGTACAGCAGTATTTGAAGAGACCCTGAGATCCCAATGTCATTGCAATTAGTGGCGATGTTAAACAGCAGGAGCAGCACAGCTAAACAATGTATCCCTGTACAGATGGCAAATTATCCTGCTGACGAGCTGCCGAACCCCTCTGAGCCCGTCGGGTACACATCGGCGCTATACACAGCTTTGTGTAGAGTGACAGATTATCTTCACCTCTGTTTCATGAGTTGTGTATTTATTAGATCTAGTGACTGTCTGCGAGTGTTCAAAACCAACTGTTATTGATTTGATTCCAGCTATTGAAAATTGCTACTATTTATTTGAACAGAAAAGACTAACGACGATAACAGAACCAGACCTTCCGAACCACCACTTCTGCAAATATAAACTTATTCTTTATGCAGCTTTCTTGGGTCTCCTTTATATTTTCTTACTTATACTTGTCTTTCAAATCACTCACTTTAAATATTATCCATCAGTTTGCTACTTTCAATTGAAGCTCAATCTGATTATCAAAACACTCTCCAGCCTTGAAAGGTGTCTGTATAGAGTTTTTAGTTTTGCCTGTCATTAGGTGTAGTGGCTGTGGTTTGCATGAATTTCTGTTGGTTACAATGGATTTCAAAGGTTTTCATGGTGGAATGAGAATTCACTGTGATCTGCAGAAAATTGATATTTAATAGCAGAAACGTATCGGTTTATCAGCGTCTGATTTTTCTTCATCAAATTAAAACATCTAAACCCAGACTGAAGATCCCAGATCCCCCACCATCGCAGACCCCCAAGGATTTGTTTGTTTTTGAGTTTAGGGCTCAGCGTTTGGCGCATTAATGTCAGGGATCTGAGCTGCTGCCATTACCACCATGTTCAGGTTTTTGTTCTTATCATAATCCTAATCTCTTAAAGTAATTTTTTTTACCAATTTTCATGTTCACCATCAGCACCACACAACAGAACCACAAACCCGAAACAAAAGAATTCAAATGAGGTATGACCAAATTAGAATCAAAGAGCTGTTATAATGGAAATGTCACTCTCCAGCCACCATAGAAACCAAAGCTGTGTTTGTTTCATATTATGAGTTTTTGTTTCTAATAATCTTTCTTATTCATGAAAGGACGCTTGTTCCCTAAATTACTAATTGGAACTGACGATGGAAAAGACAACTGCTCCTTTCATAGTCTATTCATTTCTATTTACTTTCATTTTAGAAAGTAGTGTCAATATTACTGTATGACTGCACGTGTTGATTTGTTCCTACTTAGCGCATAATTACACGTGTGGGTTTGCTGAGAGGAACTTTATTTGATTGTTCTTCCTGTCACTCACTAAGAAAAAAAGGCAAATATGAAATGATGTGGTTGAGGTTTTTGATTATTGGCTTGGTTGCACATAAGTGAGGACATATTCTCTGAAACTTAGCGTTGTGGCTTTCGGTTCTTACCTTGCCAACTTGTCAGCCACAATATTGCTGAAATGCATCTTTAATTTGTCTCTGCGCTAGTGGTTAGCTTTGTTTTGGCCTGTGTTTTGTGTACGTGCAGAATCTGTTTTTTCCTAACATATCTGACAAGGCTTTCCTGTCCCGTCCAATAAAGTCTGTTCAAATACAGACATGGATTGCATGGGCTTATGGGCCAGTGCTGGGCCCACGTGTCTGTACCTTCAGGCTGTGTCATGCGTGATTGCCTACATGATACCTACAGGAGATTTGTAAAGCAGAGGCATGAGAACACAGTGCACCAGTCTAGCGAGGCCTAACCCCACACCCAGGTAGATCTGAGGCACTCGGTTCGTCTCAAGGTTCTCCTCCTGTGTCCTGGCTGATGAGTCAGTCAGGGTCGGCAGCTTTCCAGGAGCCAATTTTAACCACCCCTATAAAAACACAAACTGATCTCTTCCCACCACCGAGGTTGGATCTGGGCAGCAGTCTAGCTGAAGGCAATACCCCTGATCAAGCATGGTAGTGGGCTAACGTGTCTCGTTCAGACAGGGATATACCGTGGGCTGTACGCTGCAGTCTAGGTCTAGTCTAGTCTCACTGACCTCTTGTTAGCTTGACTGATGGGTTTATATTTACTCCTCACAATATGCTTGCTGATAACTCCATGACCTCAGAGAAATGGAGCGCTAGTGTTTTTTCCGAGCTCCAAGTTACTTAGGATGTGCTTACTGTTTGACAACTGCAGCAACATGTAGGTGTGCAGACATCGATCACTCAAGATTTTTGTCCCAGTGGGTTCAACTGGAGATTTATTTAAAGCCGGTCTTGTTTTCTGATCCTAACCTGATCCACAGATTGTGTGTGTAACGTTGCGTCTCTCAGAAATGTTATAAAAATGAATCGGGCATATTATGCAGCCTCAGACGATTTTTAAGGATGAGCTGATTCACAACAGTCACACAGCTGTACACCCAGCGTGTACTGCAGCTTTGGTTGAATCACAGTCCCCCACAGTCTGACCTATATGAGCCAACCCACTTGATAGAAAGCCCGTAGGCTGTCAGAGGGAGATAGATAACATCACCCCCACACCCTTGCCCTCACCCTAGTGCTGACCTCCGCCTCCAAGGCCAGCATCTCAGCCCGGCTGTCTGCTGCTGCTGCACGATGCTGCAGGCAAGGCCACTTGGTGAAACGGCCAGCATGGTGAAACCTTAGGCCAAGGGTCACTATTAGCCTGACCAGTAGACATCTACGACACCCCCACTGTCAAGACCCTGTAGCATTTAGTTTGCACCACATTACCAGCTCTGGCCTCTGGCCAAGGAGTCATACTGCAGCAGTAGAAGGGCACGTGTTGCTAGTGTCATGTAAGTATTAAAATTACATTGCTGGCTCCAACTGATGTTTGATTATATAATTTCCATTTCCCAAGTTATCTTTGTAACAAGATGACATGATTGGAAAAAAGCTAAAAGCATTTTAGCTTTTTTAAAATGAACAAAAATACACAAAGCAGATGATCCAACAAAATCCCTTTTCTGTCATGTTCAAGGTAACTGAATGCTTCTCAGTTTCCCTCCTTACATTCAGTCAGTCTTGCCAACATACAAGACATATTTGTCATATTTGCTTCTGGGAATCTGCAGTGTGTTCAGCACCAAAACAATGTGTTTCCAACAGCATGGGCTAATTGATTTCAGCAGCTGCCGTCCTTTTCAAAAAGTGAAAAACAGAAGTCAATCTGACTCGTAAAAGTTCTTGACAGTTAAAATGAGATTGTCACAGCAGTCCTGCTGTGTAGATGAACACTATATATTGCTATACTATGAATCTAAGAAAAAGTATTTGGGCTTTACTAATGCTCAATGCTTTTGGTTTACAACCTGCTCTAGTCTTTTATAAGCATATTGTTTCAGGAAATTAACTTGAGGCTCTTTTTAGCACCGTGGTAAAGGCTCATTAACCAACCCAGATGGTGCTTTCTGGTGTCATTCTAATAATAGCGCAGTGTTTTAGTTATGATCACCCCAAAGGCCTGTGTGCCTCCCCTCTACATCTTCCCTCTGTCACACACACTCATGCTCACACCCTGTGCCCCTGCTTTGACAGGCTGAGCGGAACAATAACCACGCGCCAGCTGATGCATGATCCATAGGTTTGACCTGCTGACCTCAAGACACATTGTTGCAGCCTGTTTACATTGTGCAAATTGACAAATGTTTTCATGAGGCCTTTTAACTGACTCCCAACGTGTTTCTGACATGCCCGCTTCATCATCTTCCTCTCCCCTTCCTCACTTCCCCTACGACTTGTTCATCCTGTCTTAAGATAAGTTGTTAGCTGAGGATTGTGTGGAAGGGCCGCAGATGAAGACGAGGAGGAAATGTAGGCAGCTGAAAGGGCACATTTGTATTCTACCCATGTTCTTAGACATTAGGAGGGCATCAAGGTGCAAATATGAGTCAGACAGCTCTCATAATGAAAGAATCGAGACGCATTATGAAATAAGTGGAAGTGACCAATGAAGAGAGACGCGGCACTAGCTGCTTTGAATTCCAATTACAGAGAGCGATGGAGAGCGAGGTGCCTTTTAATGTCTCTCGAGGTGTTCTAGGGCTCGGATATCGAGACCGAACCTCACAAAAAGGTCAGCGTGGCAGAGGTTGGCGGGTCACTGAAAATAGACTCCAGGCTCTCCACTACATCAAAAGGGGAAGATGAACCTGCCACTCCTCAAATGGATGAATACATAGCATTTATTCAGCTATCCCCCCTCTTTTCTCAGCCCTAAGATATCCACGGTATCTCCACAGAGGGGTGGCAGGGGTGAAAGGGAGTGGCGAGGACCACTATTGAGAAGAGTGGATTATCTCATGAAGGGAAATCAATTAGAACGTTACGGTGGACTGTGAACATTTATCCATTTAGCTTGACCACTATTGAATTTCCATGATGGGCTTTGACTGTTCAGAGGGAGAGATCAGAGTTAATGGCGATTGTTCTGCACTCCTCCAAATGTATTATATGCCTTATTCAATGAAAGACACTTCATCAAACCGGAGAGAGCCCTGCGGCCTATTGATAGATGGGCTTTGTGTGGGGTTTGAAGAAAAAAGATGAGGCATGGGGGTTGAAGGCTAGGGGAGAAATGGGAGGGAGCATGGGGTTGGGGGGTGCGGGGGCGGTCGGGGGGTTGTCACAGATGTCCAGCCCTTTGAAAGAAAATTAAACAAGTACCTCATTAGCCAATGCTCCAGTGCTCCCTGGAGGTGGCCACTGAGCCAGGCTTTTTAATGAGCTGGGAACTTAAACGCTGCCAAAGTTTACCCCGGCCTTGCCTTTCTCTGTTAGGCCACAGGGAAGAGCAGTGCCCTCCCCCTTCGCCCCTGGTCTCCTCCACCCCCCACCTCACCCCGGCCCTCCTCTTCCATTGAGGGCCGCTCATGCAGAGGAGAGAGAGGCACCACGCTGATTCCCTGCCTTTCAGCTCCGGAGAGGGGGATAATGCTGTTTTTGTACCACGCATCCAGAGGAATTATGTGCGCTAATTTGATTAGGGGAAGATTTGATTAACTGGAAAATGAGGGCTTTGCTTAGACTTTCACACGCTTAATTTATCCCCTGCAAAGCAGACGCAACATTGTGTCATGAAACTCAGAAGGCATATGAGAAGCCCATTCACCAGCTAGATGGCCCTTTCAGACTCAACAATATCTAGGACTGCCACGGTTCAAATTGGGATAATCAGTTTAGAGCTTTTTGCCTGGACTCAGAATACAAATTGCATTTGGCATTAACAGTGAAAAGGTTCAAAGGATAATGAGATTAATGTAGCAGGGAATTGAGCTAAGGCAGAAAAAATTCAGAAGAAAATGCTAAACTAGAGGCATTGTTGCATAAGGTGGATGTGAGGATTTTTTTCCCTTGTATGATTTATGTTTGTGTGATTCCTGATGTGGTTGCTAGGAGATTATGATAATGCTTTGGCAGCAAATGTCAATCAAAGATACAGTATGTCAAACAATGTAAAATTACTAGAATTTTTTAACATAGTGCGCCACATGTGCATTTCTGTTCAAAGTGAAATTGCCATTATCCTACGATGCTTTGAATTCATTTAGTGGTTTTCACTTGTCTCTCTGATCCCTTTGTATACTCTGGAATGGCCACAGGGACTGAAGAAGCTGAATGCTTTGCTTTTGCTCCTTTTAACATGCAGCCATGAAGGTCATATTACTGCGTGGTGATGATTACATTTGAATGAAAAGCGACTTCTTCTGGGAGAGAGGAGAAAAAAGAGCCACAGGCAGGCTTGATCTTTTTTCTGATCTAAAACCCTACACCGAGTGACCTTCCCCTCTGTGTGGATAGATCCTGCAGTTGGCGGTTCTCTATTTTAAACAAATAGCTATTTTATTTTACACAGGGATTGCTTAGATTACCTTTTAATAAGGGCTTAGCCACTCTCTAGCACAACATCCCAGGCCCAGTGCTGGGCCGGCCGGCACAAACCGAGCCCATAATTATCCAGAGCAAACCAAAGGCTCACGTTCCTTCAAGAGCCCATTGAGCTGTGTGTCTGTTTTTTGTTTTTTTTTCTTTCCTTGTTTTTATCATCTGTCACACCGCCAGTGTTGAAGCTTTGAATTGGGACGCTCTTGTAGCCAAGAATTTATCAAAAAAAAAAAAAAAAGAGTTGGGTGGGGTGGGGGGGTGGGGGGGTGGATGGGGGAGAAATAGAGGGACGGAGAGAGAAATGTGGAAGCCCAGACAGATGAGCTGTCTCCTGTTGGACTTCACTCCATCTTCCCCATCTGTTCACCCCAGTTTTAATTAAATCTACTGAGATGAGGATTTTTCCCTCTCGTGCCACCTATCTCAGGCTCTTTCCCTCCTCGTTCCTTTCTCCCTGTCTTGCTCCCGTGCTGTACTTGAGTGCAGGTGGGTTGATGCCAACATCCACTCATCTCCCCACCTCGCTGCCAGCTGCTAATGAGAGTGAGCCAGGGTGGCGCGAGGACGCTGCCAGCCATTATGAGCTGTTAATGAGGAGCATTTGAGAAAGGCCCTGGCCTAGGCCTGCTGCCATCAGCTACTGCAGCCTTTATCTCCTGCACACAGGCACACACACTGTACATATACAAACATGCAGACAAATTTTGTTACATATGCACACATACCTTCTACTAACAAAGAAATTACATTTGTTCCAAATGAAATCTGGCTGTTTTTTGACACCTCCAGAGACGGCGCATTTACACACCTCACAGCATAGCACAAAGCAGCATATTTTAATGAGATATTTCCCAGCTGATATTCTCATGTTTGGTTGGCTAACCTCACACAACCTCATGCAGGAGTCTTCTGTTCTTTGCTATTGACACATCCCTGGCAGACTACTCCCCTATTACCATAATGGCCCTCACATCTAGTTCATTTCCGTGGGCCAACCCCCCGTCAGCCATCGCTGTGCGCTTCACCTGCTCTTGGCCAAGAAAGAGGTGTCTGCTGAACCTGTTGTTGGCCATGGGAAGGAGAGGGCAGGTTGCAGCAATACTGTGAGCGCATTCTCTCTTTCAAGGTTGGCACAGACTCCTGAAGCCCTAGCCTGCCCTTGTGGCTGACTGTAATGCTAAGCCACAACTTCCAGTGGCTTCTTCTTATCGAAACACAACATTGTAAAAGGGGCAGAGGGACACAGGCTGGATGTTCTTCTTCCTATCTGGCATAGTTAGTTCTGCACTCTGTCATCTTACCAAGACTGCGAGTTTATACCTATCTTTAGCTCAAGGTTGCTTGCCTGCACCACATTTTTGTTTTTGCTAATACTGAATAACACTGCTTCAATTACAAGAGTTTGTCCCTTTCACCCACTCACAAGCACAAACAAACATCCCTTGGCCCTGTATTTCCCACTTCCACTTTGCTTCCACTTGATATTATTTTCTCTTTTTATTCCTTTGCCTCACTTTTTTTTTACTTTATACTTGTCTCACCAGCCTACACCACACATTCTCGTGCGTGTGGAGAGGCCGACGCTCACTTAGCGCTGGAGTTCCTATCACTTCATTTGCATGGTGGCAAAGTGTGGCAGCACCTAGAGCTGTGTAAACGCTCTAACAGCTTGCCGTTTGCAGTGCAGATAAGAGAAGGTTTTAGCAACACCTCGGATGAAGAATAATCACGTCACATATCTCGAGCTGAGGCCAAACTCTTATGTATTTATTATTTTAGTTTGGTTGTGAAAGCAAATAGTGTTACATTATGTCGTGTTTAGAGTTTGTTATCTTGAGCGCAGCGTCCTCTGTTGAACTGCTATTGCTACTGACTTTGTTTACATAGTGTTGTATGTGAACGTGATGTACAGTGTGACAAGATTTTTAACTATTGTTGCAAAAGGTCTCTAAATCTGGGGCACACTGGTCGCCTAGGGTTTAAGGTGCACATCCTCGGTCGCGTCCAGCTGGGGACCTTTGTTGCATGTCATTCCCTATTTTTTTCCTCCCTCCCTTCATCTCTCGACAGTCTGCTCTCTAACGAAGGCATAAATGCCCCCAGAAATAATGAAAAAATTCTGCGACATCAGTTCAACCTTTCAACCTCTGAATAACTATATGTGAATATACCTCATCATTAAATCGGTAGAATGAATTGCAGATGATGCACTTTGAGCCTTTTTGTTTTGGCTGCACTCATTTCATTATATTCTAGTTCTCTCGTGGAAATGTTTCCACGTTTTCTTGGAGATACAAGGGGTTTGGTATCTCTGGGTTCTTTTGGATCTTTGAGCTTTCCTTGAGGAAACTGCTGAAGGGTCGAAGGTTGTTAAAGTTCATGTGGTTGTTTTGCTCTTTTCTGTGTCCAGTGGAAAAAAAAAAATCCAACTATGGATTTACACTTTTAAAAGTAGGTGGATTTTTTACTTTTTGGCAAAAAAACTTGGGAACGACACATCTACGCTTTGGAAGAGGCGATAAAGTAATTAAAGCCTGTGTTGCCTCTTGTACAGGCTGCATGCAGCATTCTGTCACAACTGTTATGTCAGTTGGTGGCAAAGCTGATTTTTCCATGGTGGTGATTAATATCAAGTCTGACACAACAGGGGGAGAGATACTTCACTACAGTGACAATAAAACAAACGTTTTCATCACTCCGCAGACAGGCGCCCAGGGCCAAACAGCTTGCACATCACATGATCACAACAGCCAGATTATTGGCTGTGGGTGCCATAGTTCTCTCACTAAACTCCACACTTGAGCAAAGTGTTGGGCTTGTAGCATTATAATTAAAATGTTAATGGAAATAAGTACGCGTCTTGTTAGTTTCAGACATGAACTGAATTGAACGGAATTGCAACTATTTACACTTTGCATTTCAGCTCACTTTTTCAAAGCATACTGGAAGTGGAGGAATGTTAAGAAGATGAAAATGGCAATTATGCAGTGTTAAGAAATTCTGGGGAAGTAAAAGACAAGTGGTCTAGTGTGGCGGTATTATCACAGCGCACTTATCACTCTCTTTGATCTGTCTGGACAGCAGGAGCTGCAGTGTTTAGTCTGAGGATGTGTTGAAACTCTGAACTGCAGAGCACTTTGCTCTGGCTGAAAAGACGCTTAAGGCCAACACTGTTTTTCATATCAAGGGAAACATTCCATGTTTGCAGGCACTGGTCTGTCGAGGCCTTTCCACTTTCTATTCTCAGTGTCACTGTTAAGAGCTTTTTCTGAGAATAAAGGCAACGGCACTCTTGAATATAAATATCAGTCTGCTTTTGTTAAATGATTTCTTTTTTCCTCAGGAGGATTTCTTATTTACCTCTGGGGTATGTGTACATGTGTTACAGAAAAAGTGAAAGATAGGAAGGAGTATGCAAATACTGCTGCTGTAATACTTCGCAATTTTTCGCAAGGGTGGAAATTAAAATAATGTAAACAGTGTCTGTGAGTGTGAAAACACCAGGCTGTCCAAACATGGTTAGACAGTTTACATTTGTTTGCCTGGGGACTTGCATTTTCTAAAAAATCCAGCGCACACTGTTTGATGTGTTTGGTTTCAGTACTGCAAAAGCTACAGATCATTTAAATTCTGACATTATATAACTCCACTGTTCATGCCCCATAAGTTTTCTTTCACTCACTGGTGTCCTCTTCAAAGTGGATAATTGACAACAACAGCGGCATGAAGTCCAAACCAAGGCCCATTCCTGCTTCAAAGCTTCCTCACGTCCAAAGGAGCTCAGACTGAAAGCCCCTGCGCTGCGTCTAGGCAGCTTCAGTTCCTTTCACACACGTTGGGAATCATTGATACTTTAGTCAATTGTTCTAGTGTAGTCATTGGGAAAAGCCTTGCCTGTTCTGTCAGCGGTGTGTGCAGCTGTGACTGTGTGTGTGTGTGTGTTCCTCTGTGTAAATGAGTTCCAGCTAGATTTAGCGGAGGGTTTTAGTTCTCGGCAAGGCTGAGCCCATGGCACAGCCAGAACAGGTTGAGTTTCAAAGGGGCTTATCAGGGGAATTAGGCAAGCCTTTGGAGTTTGAGCAGAGCCTAATTCCTGGTGACCTTTCCCTGGCTCTGGTTTGACTTTTTGTGGTGATCAGCAAGTGCTCTAACAAGCTTTTCCGTCTGTGTGGCTGGGGATTACTGTGGAACAGCCGTGCCCTCCCCTGCACTCACAAGAAGCCATCTGTGGTGGAGTGAGAGTAGGTGAGAGAGAGAGAGAGAGAGAGAGAGAGAGAGAGAGAGAGAGTGTGAGCAGAAGTGCGCAATAGCCTGAAGGGGCATTGTCATGCCTGTCTGTGTGTTGGTGAGGATTCTGCGCTTGTCAGAGTCTTCTTTTGTGACAAATTGGTATGTTTTGTTCTGCCATTTTAAACTGCCAGGCACTGGCAACCCATTCAGCCCATTAGTCAAGCATTCATGGACATTTGAGTTATTTTTCTTTTTTCAAACAGGAGTCTCTTATAACTTTGTATTTTCTTTTGTCTGGAATACCACCTTAATACTCATTTCACCTTCTCTTTGGCACGGAAGCCAGGATTATCATTACTTAGTGAGAGGTTTTAGTGGTGTCTGAGGTAAGTGTACACTTTCTTTCATCATTGTTTTGAATTATCTGGCACCGGACCTGATGGAAATACTGTGGCTTATGTGAGCAGAGCATCAGGTGCAGAAACTTTTCCCTGATGGATTTGTGAATCTAGTTGTTATTAGCACGCAGCTCCTTCTGCAACATCATTATTAAGTCACATTTTAATGTCTATCTTTCACAAGCAGACGGCTATACGTAGAGAGGAACCATATGGTTTAATCAGGCTTTTTATTTCCTTTAAATAAATATGCAAATAACATGTTATGTCATCTGATTGCATTCATTATACTTCCACAGATGATCTTTGTTCAGAAACCCCTGCTGTGTTAACAATTGAATTGATTGCATTTAATCAGAGCACTTCTGAATTAATTACGGAAACAGAGAATGTCACATCACTTGTAATTAAACAGTAGATAGCTTGTTGACTAAATGAAAAAGACAGTAATGCTTATTTTACTCATTATACTAGTATGTGAAATAATCAAGTACATCAGAGCTCGTCTGTAGACCGTGAGGTGTTGAGAGTGTAGAGAAAGTCAGTTGTAAGTCTGTTCTTGAAAACGGAGCATTTCATTGGACCCACACAGAGAGCTGTCGGCTGTTGCACAACTGTTCAATGATTTTCCATTAATGACATGCTCGGTGAAAGACTATGTCAGTTATTCTAATAAACATTTGATTAACTGGAAGTGTTACTTTTGTCAATATGGAAATAACATACACATATTTTCACTGCAAAAAATTAGTTTTCTTGAGTAAATTTCTTTAATAATTCTGCTGGATCAAACCAAATAAATTCAGATTACTACGCAAGAGCATTTACACCATGAGTGCATCTGTTTTGGAATTTCAGGTTTGCATCGTCTTGTACAGATACAGTTCGATTTATGTTACATTAAATCCAGCCATTTCAAAATTACATTTGACTTGTAAATGAAACTAAATGCATTTAAAATCTTACATTCAGGAAATCCGGATAAATATGTTTTCAACACAGTACAAATACTGTGAAACAACAGTAACCCAGTACAAAACATGTTGATATCACAGCACTTTTGACTGGACCACACCAGTAATGAGTGAACACCATTGGTCAGCCAGCTGAGTGTTGGAGTTTCCTCATTGGCAGTTGCTCTTTCAAAATGAATTGGCACAAATTTATGTCATCAGGGGGCGTTCACAGACCGTGTTGCCGACGTAGCTCCCTTAGTGATTTTTTCTTTTTTTTTTTTCCAGCGACTTTTTGGACAAACCATGTAGTAGATTTTGAGTTAGTCTTGTTTCTTTAAAACTACTATGAATGAATGAATATTTCTGACTTTTGTTTTTGAAACCCCAAATTGGTCTTTTGAGTAACGTTTATACTTTAGACACGGATTTTTGTTTAGCTCTAAGTGATGAGCACCTATGATCCAGACCAGATGTATTTGGATTGGTTTTTGTTTTTCTGGCTTTTAGATGTAAAATAACTGATATTGCATTAAAATACAATTTTTTCAGCAGTTTTTGTCAATAATGAAAGAACTGTGTTAGATGAGACACTTGGCTATTATGTGTTTCTTAAACAGCTGTGTGCTGTTTCAATGTTAGTTCATGCACAAAGTGCTCATACTGTATGTGGCTCAGAGTTGACTAAGAATCCAGTGTTGCCATTCAGATTGAGGTGGAGATGTCTGAGGAGTAAAGAACTGATCATGGAAGCAAAGAAGAAAATAATGAAGCGCGAAAAAATCTGTCTGAGATATCAAAGGTAATTGGTTTGTCAAAGTCAAAGTTGGGTACATTCATAAAAAACAGGTGCACACAAGAAAAAAGGGAAAAAAAGACCGAGGAGCACAAGTCTGATGGAGCAAGAAATCATTTGCATGGTGAAGAAAAACCCATTTATGACTGTACAGCAAGTCAAGAATGCTCTCCGGGATGTAGGTGGATTTGTTTCCTTATCAACAATCGAGAAGACTTAATGACCAAAACATCAGAGGGATCAGCAAAAGATGCAAACCCCCTGGTAAACCTCGAAGACGGAAACATACAAAAAGAAGCCTGAACATTTCTTTGGCATTTATAGATGATTTCACTGCTGATGGAAGCAACAGGATGAATGCAGAGGTTTACAGGAGCATACTTTGCTCAGATTCAAATGCATCAAAACTCATCGGACAACATTTCAACACTCAGCGGGAAAACAATCCTAAACATACGGCCAAAGCAACCAAAGAGATTTTCAGGGTGAAGAGGTGGAGAATCTTTGACTGCCCGAGTCACCTGATCTCAGTCTGATCTCAGTCTGATCTCAGTCTGATCTCAGTCTGAGCTGCAGTCTGCTTTGTTTTGTTTGGTTTATAAAAAAAATACAATATATGATTTCCAAGTGCATGTGAAGGAGAATTGCCTAAATATATCTATAAATTTGTTCAGACATAGAATCGCAGATATTTCTGTGATAAGACTGAGAGTTTTTATAATATGAGAAAGCTGAATATACGCACAGATGAATAAAAAAGAAGCCATTGGACTTCTATCACAAAGTTTGGTTTCTTGCAGAGCAGCAACAGGCAGTCAGCGCCGCTGCATGTGGAAGTCTGTACAGCGGTCCACGCAGAACCCATGAACTGGCCTTTAGAGTAAGGACTGCCTTGGAAGCACTACTGAGGGCAAATAATCATGTGTATTAAGATATTAATGCTTTATCTTTTTAAAAATGTATTGTTCCTTTCTTTGGTTGATTACTAGTGAGGCTGGCCCAAGCTCTGTGTACCCCGTGCGTACAAGTATGGGTTTTCTGATGGCCATGCCAGGGCACACTGTAGGAGCAGTCGAGACTTGTTGTTATATCCCTTTAAGAAACCTCCATGGGTACTAGGGTGGGGAGAGTAGAGTCTCATCATCATCATGCAGGAGTCATCTGCGTGGCCTCTCCTCCCTCTCTACTGCATTATCATAAAAAGTGATTTAGGACTGATTGATGCAAATGGCCCTCTGTTCTTTTCTATCATTAACGGGCCCTTCGCCGTGGCCACAGGCGGTGATTAAAGCTGTCATTTCCAGCTACTCATTAAAGGAGAGCGCCGGGCCATGGGAGGGATTCGGAGAGGGCTGGAGAGGAAGGGAGGGAGGGAGGGAAACGGGGATGCACACAAGAAACACGAAGGAGGAATGTAGCCATTTTCTTTCTGAAGAAGTGCCGTCTGCTGAAACTACCTCTAAAAAAAAAAAAAAAAAAGAGGCCAATGCAATGTTTTCATAATTGTTCTATTCCCCCCAGTCTGGCTTAGATAGAGGAAAAAATCTGTGGTCAAAATCCATTATAATAGCATCTTTTATGATTCCCCAAATGCTTTTTTAGTTTAGGCTGCCAGTGGAGTTGCTTATGAAAAAAACACCAAGCAATAACAAGCGACAGTAGGGTTCAAATCGAAGTCACTTTACAGTTTGTATTAATTTTCACATTTTGTGTGGAACTAGGAAAAAGTTATGACGCACATGGATGGTGAAAAAAATCAATACAACTGTTGTATATTTCTGTTTTGCTGCTGGCTATAAATCACAAACAGTGCTCTCAAAGAAAGTGAAACTGTTGACAAAACAACCGCAACAACCCCAGATACTGAAGTGTGTCTGCAGCCGCCCCATGACTCCTGGCATCACTCTGTGTGGCTTGCATATACACTTTAACGTGAATGAGATAGTGTGTGTGCTACTCTAATGGG
This sequence comes from Seriola aureovittata, assembly GCF_021018895.1. Taxonomy (NCBI): domain Eukaryota; kingdom Metazoa; phylum Chordata; class Actinopteri; order Carangiformes; family Carangidae; genus Seriola; species Seriola aureovittata. The sequence continues at coordinate 22,003,546 of NC_079378.1, read as the reverse complement.
GGGGTTTGGGGTGGGGTTTGGCTGTGAGGCAGTGAGATGTGAAGCTCCAGCTGAGCTCTCCTCTGCAGGGGCCTACAATACCACTGTGCCTAGCAGGCCTAAACCCCCCCCATCTCCTTAATCTTTCAGTATGACTCAGTCTTCCTCGGGTGACATGCTGGGACTCTGGTCAGGGGTACGCATGGGGGGTGGGGATTGGTTGCAGGTTGGGAGGATTGGAGAAGACAATAGGAGGAGTATGATAAGAGGCATCAGGGTACTGAGCTCCAGACACAGAGACTTCCATCCATCAACATAATTCTGTGGCAAAGGTCTCCTGGGCCAAGATGTGTTGGCCTCCTCCTGTCAGCCCACCCTGTCAGTGTACGGGGAACTGCTGCTGAAGGTTAGCCCCACCTTTTAGCTGCTGGCTGATCTCAGAGTAATTGCCCTGCTCCCGCTGCAGGCCCCACATCTGCCAGTGTTCTCACTGCCCTGCATCTAACATTAACCTATGCACATGAGAAAAGAGGAAACAATTGATTGCTGCTACGTCCTCTTCAAAAGGCACAAGCTACCGGGGGGTGTTTGACCTTGTAGGTCTGCTTACCTTTGACCTTTCCCATGACTGAGTGCCCAGTGAAAACAGCTCCCTTGTCTTTGCATCGGGGCAGAGTACATTCAGTGTTGTACAGGAGGCCTTGCAGACTTGCACTGCAGCTCTCATGTGTACTATCTTGTGAGATACATGATTAGCAATTAGTCATCAGATAAAAGCCAATTAATTACTTGCCAAAGGCAAACGAGTAAAAAATGATTTGGGGGGAAATTATAAGCGAACTAAAGGGTTTCGCTTGCCAGTCTGCTGACGTAGTTATGGGGCTCATGTTGGCTTCTTTTTACATGACATCTTGCTCATTAACAATTGGTCACAAAGCACATAATACAACTATGTTCATCATCTTCCCCTCTACAGTGTTTTTCCTTGGAGAGTTCTACCCTCAGAGAAAATTAGCCATGTTTAAAGACACTAAAGCCCATACAATGCTTAATCTGGTCCTCTGGAGTAATGTGTTTATTGCCCATTAAATCAAACTTTATTTTTATGGAAAATGGTGCCATAATTGCCTTTTTAAGAGCAATGTGTAGGCACACATGCATCTGTGAAGGAAAACCACACCAGCATTGTCTATTGGGGACCTAATGGTGCAATTAATTTTGTTCCGTCTGTTCTAGAGACTTTCAAGGAAAATGGATTTTTTTTTTCCTCCCCACTTCCTCTCTAAACTGGTTTTAATGAAGAAGATAAAGTGGTTCCTTGGGTGTCTCATAGGCTCCCAGCAGTCAGTTTATTTGACATTATTCTAGTGCAGCTGAATGGCGCTAGCAGCCTGCCTCCTGCTTGGCTCCGTGTTGACAACCCAGCAGCTCCCTCCTAGGGCTGCTGTAATGAGGAACTATCTCCCTCCCAGGATTAGGACCTAGGACCATGTAGGGACCATTACACAGTCAGCATTGCTAAAGGAGGAAATGGAGGAGCAGAGCCAGGCATCCATCCTCCATTTGCAGCCTTAACCCCACCTTAACATGGATTATGTCATATGTCAAGTCATGCCACACTGCTGCTCCTATCTGCAGTGGGCTTAAGGCCTCAAGGTACCCAGACAGCTGACAGTGGCATTATTACTCTCTAGAATATGCCTGCAGGGCCCGCCTCTCCAGGGAGGCTCTGCCTGCAGACTACGGTGCCCACTGAGGGGAGGGGCGGACAGGGTCTTTATGACTAGACACTCTCCCTAAGGACCACTCAGGAATAAATTAGCATGGCCACAACCCTTCTGGCATAATGTGATTGGACATGAGGGAGATGGCCCCACCCCTCATGCCTCCCAGAGGACAAGTATACTCGGTGCTCAACCTTATCTTTGCTGAGCATTAAAATACATGATTGTACCTCCAGGGCATGCACAAAATCTGTCCTTTGTGTGCATTCATCTCGCTATCCACCCAGTTATCATAGATCATAAACTCTGCAGCTGAACCATTTCAAAGCAAGATATTGTTTGTAAGTTAATAAACATACTAGTTGATCTTGTAAAAGTTTTTTTATGGTCTCCGGAGCCATTTGCCTCCTGTTTGTTTGGTGGCTGAATGTGATCCAAGGGAGAAAGGGAGGAATGGAGCATGAGAGCAAGAAGGAGAGTGGCTTAGTGTAAGACGTTAAATCCCCAGCTAAAATACATTGCCCTCAGGTGATGCAGCTTCTTAACCTCAGCCTGCTTGGTCTGATAAGAATGTTTCTTTGTTGTTGGCTGGAGAGTAATGGAGACTAGCTAAAGGCTATTAAACTGAGCTTTGCCTGAGTGTTGTTAATCAGGAGATTTCATCACCCTGTTGTGTATTAAGAACAGAAACAAAGTCTCTTATGGCTACGCCGGTTTAAAGTGTTCCGCAATAAAACAAACCAATAAACACATATTTTCTGTTTCTGCACTCCCCATTACAACATAACATCCCATAGTAGCTAAATAAAGGTATGTTATACTCCATCAATATAAATCCCCTCCCAGGATGACACTGTCTGTGACCTCCTCCCAATATTAAAGAAACTGTTTCACAGGAATTCACCATTCAGCTGTTCCAGCTGTTTTTATGTAAGTCAGACTCCCAGCTGCCAATGATTACTGCTCTGGACCGTGCCCGGAGCTTCGCCGACAGTCGCCTTTTGATTAGCAATTATCCTGAAAGAAGGCGAGAGGAAACTCAGACGCTCAGGAGAACATGGTTCCAACCTGTTTTTCCATTGAGTCAAGTTCTGTGAGGGCAGGCGGAGGTTGCTGTGGTTCACTGGGGTCCACAGCACCACTTGGCTTTGATTCTCCCATGTCGCCCAGATGTTGGAATCTGGCTCCGCACTGCCTCATATGGTTCCACTTACTCTCCAGGGGAGGAAGATAAATGGTTTGTTTTTCTATTGTGGTCTCACTCATTATACACTTATAAAACCGACTTTTGAAGATTAGAAACTTGTGTCTGCGTTGAGCCAGATATAAGCTGGCATGTTAGCATGGAATGTGTGGCTTTTCCTTTTAAGCTCATAGTATTTTCCTGAGTTCAGTTTTTAGTAACAGGAACATATATTAGTACTGGTGTAGTACATCATCCGTTCATTTTGATTATCCATGTCTGGTTTGTGTGCACCCAACGTTCGGACATTGGTCCACTAACTCTAAGAATATTTTCTAAGCCTGCAGCATATATCCTGAGGGGACATGATAGAGTAGTGAATCGTGGCTGACCAGATACTGTTGAGAGATGATCTAAGGCTACGTCCACACTACTTTACTACTTTTCATTTTAAAACGGCGCAACTATCTCCATCCATACTTACATACCTGAAAATGCATATCACATGACCATTACAGAATTTAAGTGAACAACAGCTGCTAGCAAAAACAACAAGGTCAGACTGTAATACAACCCTGGAGTTTTCAAACTAAAATGGGGTCAGCAGAGTTTCAAAAAGTCTGTGTTTTAGGAGCTTGAAAGCTCCACAGTAGCTCGTAGTCTGGACACCAGGCTTAAATTTAGCAGAAGGGATGTGTTTTAAAACTAAAAAGTAGTTGTGTGGATGTTGCCTAACCGAGCTAATGTAGGTCAACAAGCTATCAGTTTATAAGAAATGTTTGAGCTGATTCCCCTGATGAATTTGTAGATTTGAGTAGAAGCTTCAAAAATATTTCCCCCTCCCCTTTTACATTTCCATCATAAATAATGATATTACAAGATTAGATCTCAAACTACTGGAAGCACACCAGACCTTGGCATGCTCAGTTAACCCCCCTGACCCCATCCAGTCTTATCTCCTGCTGGCTCGGTGAAGGAATTTCCATCTTTGTGTTTTTCCTTCCAAACTGCTGCTTTCAACTTCTTTTGATTGACAACAACTTTGTTTTGCTCACCGGTGCTCCTGCCTTACCACAATAACTCGATCCATGCTCCCACAGCTCCTCTAAGTACTTGGGGAAGTGTTAGTACTGTTTGGTAGCAGGTGTTCCCCGTCTCGCCTACACTGACCTTTCAAGGGTTAGTCGTCTGTCAGTGGGTGTCAGGCCTATAAGTAAGACTCAGGTCACTCTTCTCACTGAGAGGTCACACACCATACACACTATGAAAGGAAGAGAGGGGCTGAAGATGAGAGAGGAAGGCTGACTAGAAAAGCCCTCCCTTCAGACAGAGAGCCTCTTCAGATTTCTTACCTTGGACTTTTTTCAGTTCTTGAACAATGAGAGCACATCTGGCCCTTCTCTTCGGTTTTGTCACAGTTGTCCTTCACTCTTGAAAGACATCGCCCGGGAGAAAAATAGGCCAGTGACAGCCAGTGTTATTCTTCACTCACTTTGGCTGCTCTCAAAAGAGAAGTCTTTGAATGTGGATATTTCCTGGAGTACAGCTGGAGGCAGTGTTGTGTAGATCAATATAACATTACATTCGCACAAGCATTGGGATTTAAATCGATAAGTTTCTCCCGGCTCTGACATTAGATACAAACGACAAGCCAAAAGCAGGGTGTCAAGAACAGGATAACATCTTTTTAACCATATAAAAAATTATATTTTTAGACACCAGTTCTTTTGTTGGACTGCTTTCAGCCAATTTGACAACTCCCTTTTCAAATTAGAGCACCTTGTCAAAAGCACAGAGAGGTGGATAGATGTAGCCAATCTTCATTAAACGTTATTTAATTGGCTTTGTAAGGAGTAATCTTCCCATCTCTCTGAGCTCCTTGGTTGGCAGACAGGCTCCATAACAGCGCCGCTCATCTGTCAAAACGTCAGCTGGATCTCAAAAATGAAAGCGACACATGCCAGCAAGTTGTTCAGCACTGTGTACAAACACTCCAGATCACACTCCAGTAGAAAGCCTGTCATAATCCTGTTTCAAGGAAATTAGAGTTTAGGTAAACACAACTGTCATGTGCAGTGTTCCTTGGAAAAGTTTTTTCTTTCTTGGCTCGGAATCTTTAAAGGACCCCGAGCTCTGAATATAAGCATGTTTCCATTCATCACATGGCTTATCTGCTTTTGTTGGTGAAATACTGACAGTATCCTCAAAACTTTGAAGGCCCTGGAGCGCTTCTGTTGTCAAAATTGAAATGTGGGAAGCAAAATTGCTGCCCACCTGCGTAGCTCAAACAGTGCTCCGGGGTCTTGCCTTGATGTGTGAGAGAAGTAAGGCACCATAGAACCAAACAAAACATACGGTGTACCCTCCTCTGATGAGCAGACAGCGGTGTGATCTTCCACGTCCTTCACCGAGGCTTTTTGCAGTGACAAGTGCACACCGAGGCCCCAGTGAAATAACAATGAGCGACTTGCCAGCTTGTCAGTCTATTTGCTCCATTTCCTGTCTCATGGCATTCTCCATCTCTCTAGGCCACACTGTATCCCGGAGCTTAATAGACTGTAGAGGTCTCAATTGAAAATGCGAATGTGCCCATCAGAATGTGTAACCTTGTTCGCCCTAGGTATTTAACACAGGACATCTGAAGGCGATGGCTTGACCGATGCATGTCAGGGACAAATGAAAAGCTATTACTGGAGACATGCCTTTGTGTGTATGTCTGCATATGTGTGTGTTTGTGCCTCCCAGCCATCCCTCCAACTCCCTCAATATCCAGCCAGTGCATCAGTCCAAGCAGGAGTGACATGCGATGGCATTCTTTGTTTATCTACTCCAGGGCCACGCTCTTCATGTCTCTTTGTGTCGCTGTCACCAGAGCAGTAAGCACTGGAGGAGGGATGGAAACACGGTAATAACAGTGGAGACTTGTTTGTTTGTCAAGTCAGCTCTGGCTCTCCAGGCGAGGGCATTGCTGGATTCATGAAACATGACAGCTGTTTAGATAGGGAGAGAATCTGCCTTCAACAACATCACTAAAGAACTTGACACTTAATAGTCTATACACTCTGAAATGCCATTTCAATGTAATATTTGTATGTCATTGTCCTGTACACAGCGGGGTTTTGAGTGATGTAAGACATTGCTAGTTTTATTGATGCATAAAGACGCACAAGCAGACACCGTGTTTTTTTTCGTTTTGTTGTTTTTAAGGAAAAGTCTAGGAGTCCTCCTCATCCATAGCGTCACCTCTGACCCTTTTCAATGTACATAATGCTAAAGATAAATAAATACTTTAAAAAAAACAGTAGAAATTTGGTTAGTAAATGATCAAGATAAAGTGTTACCCAGCCCAAACCCAACTGCAGCCGTGCCTGTCATAGTGTATGATACAAATCCCAGTGAACAAGGGGCATTAGCCTCACAAGCTAGCGACCAGTATAGAATAAAGCAAAAGGTATGGGGCAAGGTTTGGGTCCCATGCAGGACCTTGGATAAAGACTTAAAGGTTCATTTTTATTATTAAAAAAATATTAGATATTTTATGAACCAGTTTTGTTTGCCTTTGTAGTCCAGCAGCCTGATTTCTATCCGCTCAATAAACCTGAAGGTCTGTAAAGTAAGATGAGACAAATGCATCAGTAAGTAGTTATCAGCACTATCAGCATTAGCTGGCCTGATCGTTTGGTGTAATATTCTTCGGCCTACAATTTCCACTTGCATTTTGTGTACTTTGTTTGTGTATTATTTTTTGTAAGCAAGACTATAAGTTTTGCTGAGCAGTGGCAACAGCAGCCTCTGCAGCCATGAGCTGTAATTACAGGACACTGTCACGTTACTTTCTGTTGGACTCCGAGTCCGAGCAGTTGAGCGTACTGGAGGCCGCGTAGCCCTGGAAGCTAACAGCTTGTGTACAGAAAACAAAGCCTATCAGTCACTCAGGCAACAAACACAAAATCATTTCATTATAAACCAGCAACCGCACGGTACACTCATGTGGACTCATCTTTCAGCTAATCTGATTAACTGAAAACATCTGAACCCACAGCAGCTGTGTGCTAAAATTTAGATGCTAGGAGCTAGTCTCTTCACTTCTTAGTTAGCTGTGTATGATGTAAAGCATTAAGCACTTCTCACGGGAGGTGGTACCTGCTCAACACAAGAACAGGCCACCTCGCTGCAATAATATTCATCTGCATGTTGTCTGTTGCAGATATCATTAGCCGTTTATGGGAATGTCAGCTAATGTGATGATTAGTGTTAATGCACAAACATAAGAATGATCCATCAAGCACTCAGGCTCACGATGTCCCTTTATGATTTATCATTAATGACTGTGAATATGGCCTGGCTTTCAAAATGACATTACACAGGGGCCGTGCATGTCGGCGCTGTTTCCGGTGCTGGATGTCTGCAAAGCTCTCTGTGCTACGTGCACAATCACACAAGGGGGACAAAGGCCACACTAGGCACTTTGCTTTTAATGAGGATAGCACTGAACACATGTGTTCCCTTGTCATCGCACTAAAGAGCTTGAATGCAGATGCCGATGCTTCCGGTGACAAAAACGACATCTGTGAACATCTGCTTTGGAAATTGAAGCTGGCCTTGGAACGGAACATTGACTTTGTTTTCCGTCTTCGTGGACCAATTAGGGCTAACAGATTTACACAGCCGGATCAATCTGAAAACAATAACGGCAATGCTGTTATTTCTCTCGCTTGATAGCAGCGTGGCTCCATTGTGCCCATTAGCATTACAGAACAGCAAGCACCCTGACCTCCGCAACATCTTCGCTCCATCTCGTATACATCCCTAGAGATGCTTTTTCCTTTAATCTAGAGAACACACAAGGCCGTGTGTGTGTGTGTGTGTGTGAGCGAGTGTGTATGTGTGTGTTCCCTCCTTTGCTTCCTCCTCTACGGCATCCTTGCTACAGTTAATTAACAGTTATTAGTGTTAGCACAGAGCACCGGATAAGATGTCACAAATCATCAAGTCTCTAGGTGCAGTTCCAGCAATTAAGAGCTCTGTCGCACCTTCCCTCTCCACAGTCATTTGGTACGCATCCAGTTTCCTTTTTAGACCTGAAAGCACTAATCAAATCATTTCTGCTCAGATTTTGTCGTCATTATTTCAAGCCCTAACGATGTGAGACTCCCAACTCGACACCTCCCCAGGCCCCAACCTCTGTCTGCAAGACTATACAAAGCTACACTTTCCTCAGTGCCGTTGAAGGGGAATAATAACTTCAAATTTTGTTTTTTTCCCCTCTTGAACGCAAAGGCTGTATTTACAATAGATTTTTCTTTACACAGACATATAAATGTGTGGCAAGAATATACTGCCCAGTCAAGTGCTTGTGTGTAAGTGTTGGGAAAGGGTGTATAAAAGTTGTCAAGAGATGGAGCATGAGATTAGCAGTGTTTAGTAGCTGATTTTAATGCAGGCTTTGACTTCTCTGCTCCAGTCAATTTGTCATCCCTCTAAATGGAAACATAATTGCGTCCGCCTGCGAGTAAAAGGACCTTGAGCTGTGCTTCTTGTTGTTTTCAACACCTAGTCCTTGCCTGGGCTTTTGTTTATTTGCTGTTTCTTTTGTGGCTGATATCGGCTCTGGCCTCTTAGTAACGCAGTGGAGTGGCACTCAACAGTGGCAAAGGGGAACCCTGCTGAATATGAACAGTAGTCACTTGATAACTTAGATGTATTAGAATTAACACCACCGCTCTTCAGGACTTGTGTGGAGACCGATGCTGTTAAAACAATTGTGTTATAAAGATCTCTATTTTATGTGATGTAGCTTCACAGCTTGACAGCCTTGATTAAACCATGCTAAGACTTACTGTTGTTTTTAGTCTTAATTAAGAAGAAGATTGTGGAGCAGACTGTCCAAGGTCTGACTGTGTGTGGTGCTGAATTCACCTCAATCAACACCTGAGACAGGGTAGGTCCTTTTTAACATAGGACAAAGCAAAGCTTTTAAAAGGCTGTATTGTGGCTACAGTATTACTATAGTCCTGTGTGCTATTATTAACCTACTAGGACCTGGCGTCCACATATGTGGACCTCACATTTTGGGTTCTCTAGACCACAATACTAACTTTTTCACAACAAGGGCCTGGTGACCACATATGAGGATATTATACTGTCACTCAGTAATCGAAATTTAAAACTAATGTCCTCATATGTGGACATCGTTTTTCTCAGGTGCCAATCAGCCTAAATAGCAAAGAGAAATTAAAAATGCACGCCATGCAAGAGTTCGGGTCTTAGGAGGTTAATGCAAGGTATTCATAGTATACCACGGCTGTGTATGAAGCTATGAGCCCACCTACTTGTAGTATAGAGTTTCTAAGTGTGTCACTGAAAAAGAATCATTATTTCAGAACCATCTCCATAGTCAATACTGGTTTATTAAATCTCTTTAAAGTACCTAATCTATAAAACAATTTGTGGTTGCAGCACATGTATAATTTATCTTTGTTTAATTGCAGTATGATAAAACATAGAATCAAAGTGATAAAAAGAAGGTGTAAGAAAAAAAGGATGAGGAAAAATTCCACAGATGCTTTGCAACTTGTTAATTTGTGCATCTGAGTTAAAGCCACAGGGAATATAAAAACATTTCATCCAAAAACAAAAAAAAACACAATGCAGAAAACAACCAATAAAACCAAAATGGCAAGCTGAGAAAAATGATTAACAACAGAAATATTGTGGTATGACAGTGTGAGTCTATAAATTATTATAATGAATAAACGCCCTGATGCTGGAGATGTAACTATAGTGTAGGTTAGTGTGATGAATTTAGTCCTGTAAGTATGTCTACTACATTATAAGGCTTCAAAGCTTGACAGGCCTTTTTCACAGAAAACATTTTGACTTGTTACTGTAGGGAAAGCACAATTTTAACTAAAACCAGTGCGGACAGTAACAGAGCTTGATCAGGTAGAACTGAATGGAACACAGCCGTTATCAATGTTGTTTGTTACACCTGAGTTTGACAAGTCCTGCATTAGAAAGGACTATAACTTAACTCCACATGAATAAGGTTACACATATTATACAAACACACTTAGTTGCAAGATCCTCAGTTACATTAACGTATGCAACTGTAATGAGTATACATTTGCTGTGTATTCAGTAGGAGTTTTAGATCAAACATGTGATTTTGTTTGGGGCATACTGCCAGCTCTCCATATTGGAGGCAGCAAACAATCTTCTTGCTCTTCCATGTCCAAATTCCTCCTCCACAGGGGCTGCCTCACATCAGGTGTCAGCAAAATAATCACAAGTTAACAGTTGTGAGAAATGACACAAGAGCTCCCATCGATCAATCGTCACAAATCATCAACTCAAGACAGGCAGAAGGACAGACAGACAGACAGACAGACAGACTGTTTCAGAAGGAAAGAGGAGCAGAGGGTCGTAGCTCAGAGCAGACAGGCTCCTGATGTGACTGCACAGCAGAGGATGAGATCAGGGGAGTGCAGAAAGCATCTATCTTCAAGTGTGTGTGTGTGTGTGTGTGTGTGTGTGTGTGTGCGCGTGTGTGAGAGAGAGAGAGTGATATCACACTGTGTGGCTATATTAGCAACAATAATAGCTATCACTGCTGAGAAGGATGATATCAGGCTTTCTAGCTCCTGGGTGGCATCATTATCCTGGAGTGATCTGGACTGAGGGGTCACACACACACACACACACACACACACACACACACACACAAAACAAGTTTTTATATAACATATTGTGTAGCCATTATATACACAGGGATGTACACAATAGCAGGAACACTTTTGAATATAATGCAGTCCGGTCCAAGGCTGGATGTGTGTGTGATGGCTGGTTCTGTGCTGAATTAAATGTGTTTTAAAGAATGATTGTTCAGTGTTATCTCATCATATCACAGAGCAACAAAAAAACGCTTGAATCACTGCATCGCTTTCTGCGTCACGTCCAACTGCACTGAGTCCCATTGTGAGTGCCACAGCAGAAGTTAAATATTTCTGCTCAAAGTTTGCATTCTCTGCCAGCAAGCCACTCTGTGAGCACACTAATAATAACTCACACACTGATAATAGCATCCTAGGAAAAACTATAAGGCATATCAATGATTGCTACACTATAACCGTTATTTAGTCAGGTAGTCTCATTGAGATCAAGATCTCATTTGCAAAGGAGACCTGACACACGCAACACAGCCAGTCACACACAAACAGTATTAGAACACTTTAGAATATAATGCAGCATTATATAATAATGCACAGTACTGGGAAGCAGTCTTCACAAGCTCAGTACTTACTCATCAAGCTATACTGTTGCATACAGTGTAATATACACTGCCCAAAAAAATTAAGGGAATGTGTGATTTAAGCGTTCCCTTAATTTCTTGAGCAGTGTATAATATATAATAGAGTATCATTACTCAGTGTGACAGAATTATGCTGACTTAATCGATAACAAAATTTGTATTAATGCTAAGCACATAGACACAATGAACAAACACTAAATCAATTGTTCCATTTGAAGGTGTTGCTGATGGACACTTGTTAGTGTTTAGTCACTTACTTTATTGCAGCTGTGCAGATACATCCAGAAGCACCTTTTCCATATATTCAGATGCTCTCTGACACGAGCCTCCACATGCTGCATAATCCAGTTTATTGTGCATTTCATTCAAATGTGAAAATTTAAAATTAGTCATTACATTATATTTCCTCAGCATTAATCATTATTTCTGAAATGCAGAATTTGGGATTAACATGGTTTTACTTTTTGTATCTGCTGTGCCAATCTCTGCCCATAATATGTAGACATGTATTTCCAGAGTGGTGCAAGTCTGATGAAGGACAAGGTCAAGTGCAGAGTGAGTTTTTCTCTTTGGTTCATATAATGAAGTGAGTATTCAGTTGGAAGGACAAAGCATTGTAGCAACCGAGTGTGTTGAATGAAGGAGGTGGAGTGCGTTAGAACGTTGCATGATGAAGAAAATAGACAACTAGATGTGGATGCACAGATCTGCATCATGATTAGTGATTAAGACTGGAGCTGGCATTCAGAAGGGAGCAGTAACTTCCATCTCTCTCTCTGAGTAACATCTGCACATAAATACACAGTGGCAGTTTTATATGTGGCCCAGCAGCAGCATTCAAATGAGCAGACTGTGTACATCACAAATTTACTATAATCTCTGCATGCAATATAAACCTAATTATATGATTTCTGTGATTGGTTTGTGTGAGCTCTGTTTGTCCCTGTAGTTGATTAGCTACCCCAGTCTTTTCCATGTATAATACACCAACTAGGGTTACAGTTACGGTGACATAGCTGGTAGTTACCAATAGCAACTGTGCAAACTGCTCATAGCATATTACTACATGGTTCAGTGCATACAGTAGAAGCACTGCTTTTAAAAAATATTGTAAAACATATGGTAATTATGAATTGGCATATTAAGAATAATATGAGCATTATCACTTAATCGCTGCAGTCCATGCAAATCACAAATCTGCACATATGCTCCCGTCATCTATACAGTAACCTACTATTAATGTGTTTGATAACAAATACCCAAAGGAGGTGCCACAAGTTCAAAAAGGCTGTTCTGCCTCCCTCAGTTTGTTTGGGCTCATGACTTGAAGATGGATGCGTTCATTTTAAATGCTCCGTCTGTCTGTCTGTCTGTCTCTCTGTCTGTCTGTCGTCCTCTCTCTGATGAAGGTCTCATCAGAGGGTTAGTCAGACACTGAGGGAACGGTTTCATTTTCCCCTCATTACAGCAGACACTGGAGAATCATCGAGCTTCAAAGCTGCTTGATTGCATTATCAGGCATTTGGTGTAACACAGGCATAATCTATGCCATGTGACAGGGGAGCCACATTACAGCACTGGGCTGGATGGAGGGAGAGTGGACCGGGATATTAACACCTGGCTCAGTTCGTTTCTGTTCAGATTCTAAAGTCATTTTTTAAATATTGACAGTGTATTATCAGAATTTGAATATTTATTGAGCAAAACCTATGCTATAATTGACAGTGCTATAATCAGTGCTGTTACTGAACTCTGCAGCTCCCCTCAGCCATGTGGAGCATCTTAGCATCTTTCGGCTCATGATTTAGATTTTCTAGCCCACAGCTTCACCGTTTTGGTTCAGGCTCACTCATCTCGCACTACCACTGTTTCCAACAACAGGAAGCTGTTTTCAGTGAAAAAGCCCCACTAAACCCACTGTACGCTGCCCAGCACCAAGTAGCAGACACATTTAGCAACTAGCTGGTGAACATAGTTTAGCAATTAGCACCTAAAGAGTCTTACTTTATACAATGAGGTTATGGACAAACATCAGTAAATAACTCTTCTCACCCCTCAGAATAATGGGTACAAGTAATCTAAAGTCTGAATCAGCAAGATGCTTGTCTCATCCTGGAGTGTTTTATTTTTGTTGGTGCTTTCAAAGGTCAAACACTGACAATCACTGTTTATCATTCCAACAATTATTATCAAGATCGGCTGCAGATAAAGAGCTATAAAAGAATTGTAATTATCACCATTTTAGAAACGGTAATTATGGGCATCATTAGCATCCATCATTATGTTTAAGTGGGGCCACAGTCCACTAAATGAGTGCTCATCCTGCTCTTTTTATCTGCTCTCTTCCATCGCTTTCTCAGCCTAGTGAGAGGAAACATTATAGTACATTTTGGAATCAGGGCCAACTGAAACAGGGGTGTCTAGTCTGCGTTTCCCCACAGGCCCACAGCTCCCTCATTCATTTTTAACCAGGGCTCACAAAAGGTTTCACCCTGCTGTGGCTTAAATCAGTTTGGAAAGAGATCACCGATGTTCACATTAGAGTGAGTGGTTTTCTTCTTCTGTCAGCTAAACATTAAAGTATGGACAGTATGTGAATTTGTAGAATGAGGGTTGAAGGACAGTTCACAGCTCGTCTCAGGGAACAGAAGAAGCGGGGCTTAACTGAAATAAGAGAGAACTGATGGAAGTAGGTTACATTCAACAATCCCCGCTGATAGACATCCACCTGGTATTCACACTTTTCACAAGACAGAGCACAGCTTCAACTGCAAGCCAGATAAAGTTTATATTCAGCTGTGTAACATCGGAGTTGTGCACAACCACAGCTTTCCCCTGGATGAATTAGTAATGCTAAAAGATTCCATTTCGTCTATCTAAATGCTGTGTGCAGCGTTCAGTCTGGTTAATATAAGGAGCCACTCAATTTTTCATGCCCACGCCAAGTGTAGCCTTCAATTTAACATGCGCTTTTAATCCAGGGAGTGCTAAATTGCTTTTTAATGTCGAGGAACATGGTGTTTTCGGAGTAACTCGTAAAAAATGCATCAGCAATATGCAGAGCAAATCAGATCCAATGTTTTGTTGTCTTTTTTTTTTTTTTTTTTTTTTTTTAGGGTAAAGGAACAAAGCAACACCACAGGAAAGAGGAGCGAAACCAATATGTTGTTTTGACACATCTGTCACCTCAGGGGTCTCAGGAGGACATCTCCCGCAGGCAGTTACGACGTGTGTGTTTGTGTGCAGGCGATGCCGTGATTAATTGCGTGTCTCTTCTCACACACGTCTGTTGTGTATATTTCCAGTGCTGCATACATGCAGATCGCCTTTGTATGGCTCTACACTGGGAAACACGCTGCTTGGTCTGTCATAACAGTACACAACAAGAGTTCACCTCTGGTCAACGTGGCTAACGTGTTCAGTTGTTACAGGGAATAAAGTTTTGTTTTTTGCCCAAGAAGAATGGAGGCAATGCAGAAATGTTTGACTAATTAAACTATAATGAAAGGCCAACAAACCTCGGTACACCCTTCAGTAGTGAGACTTCAGTTTTTTTTTTTTTATATATTTTTGATGACAGATTCGATTCTCCTGGGCGTGGATGACATCAGTCTTACACAAATGTGTGGAGAGATGTTCTGTCATTCTTCACAGATGATTGTCTTCAGCTGAATGTTTGCTGGAGGGGTTTTTTGTTGTGCTATCCTCTGCTATAAAATACTAATAGCTTCTATTGGATTCAAGTCAGGGGACATACTTGGCCAGGTCATAGTTTTCTTGTGTGTGTGTGTGTGTGTGTGTGTGTGTGTGTGTGTGTGTGTGTGTGTGTGTGATTTTCTGCAGTGTGTTTGGGACACGTGCATGTGTGAGGAAGTGGTGGTGCTCGTAGTACAATAAATTTGTAGGAATTTGTTTAGTCTGTATTTCTGTTTATATAAGATCAAATAACCTTCAACTTAGAAATAATACAGTTTACAAGATAACACAGTGATAGTGATTTTGCACTGTGCGGTACTCAGTTTTGTTGTATTCTGTGTGTGTGCCCCTCCATGCGTGAATTCATAGCCAGTGTCAGGTGTTATTGTGCCTGGAGCGTTAGTGGATGACAGGTGTTTGCAGGCCTCCCCGGCCCTGTTAGATTCCCCTGCACACCAGAGGCTTTACTGGAGTCAGAGCCTGGAATCCATCGAGCATGACTAAAAGATGCTCCTCTAATATCCCTGGTCAGAGAATCAGTGAACTCACTCTGAATGACTTCCTCAGGGCCAGCCAACCAACCGCCCTCTGTTATCACGTTACAATGTGGCCATCGGAGCAGACTAATCAGTAGACAGCAGAGGGAAACATAGCCAGTGCTGCTTCTACTAACACCTCCGTTGTAAACCTGACTGTCTCAGCTTGCAAACAGGTTTTAAAACGAAGACACAATAAAAACACATTGTAAAAAATGTAATAAAAACACATTTCAAACGTTGGCTTCTTATGCCATTCGGACTGTAATGACCATAGAAGACCAGACAATGAGTTGGTAGCTGGATATGGTGTAATAAAGTTTTTCATTGGTACAAAATATTAGGTTTGTGTGCATGCACAATAAGGTGCTGCATTATTTCTCATGCAAACTGAACAGTCTAATTACAGTGGGAATAAAGGTCCCTTGTTTTACTACTGAGTTTAGAGTCTGTGTTAAATTCTGTGTTAAACTCATTAGCACAGGCTCATAAGTGTGTTTATCTAAAACTGTGTGATCACTGTGGAGCACAGTATTGTTCATTCAGCCTTTCATCAAACTGAATGAAAAACTATCATACAATGTTTTACCCCTGCATCAGTCGACCCAGCAAACCCAGACCAAAGCAGTTTCCCCCGGGGAATCCTGTGTGTGTGTGTGTGTGTGTGTTGTGTGTGTGTGTGTGTGTGTGTGTGTGTGTGTGTGTGTGATTTTCTGCAGTGTGTTTGGGACACGTGCATGTGTGAGGAAGTGGTGGTGCTCGTAGTACAATAAATTTGTAGGAATTTGTTTAGTCTGTATTTCTGTTTATATAAGATCAAATAACCTTCAACTTAGAAATAATACAGTTTACAAGATAACACAGTGATAGTGATTTTGCACTGTGCGGTACTCAGTTTTGTTGTATTCTGTGTGTGTGCCCCTCCATGCGTGAATTCATAGCCAGTGTCAGGTGTTATTGTGCCTGGAGCGTTAGTGGATGACAGGTGTTTGCAGGCCTCCCCGGCCCTGTTAGATTCCCCTGCACACCAGAGGCTTTACTGGAGTCAGAGCCTGGAATCCATCGAGCATGACTAAAAGATGCTCCTCTAATATCCCTGGTCAGAGAATCAGTGAACTCACTCTGAATGACTTCCTCAGGGCCAGCCAACCAACCGCCCTCTGTTATCACGTTACAATGTGGCCATCGGAGCAGACTAATCAGTAGACAGCAGAGGGAAACATAGCCAGTGCTGCTTCTACTAACACCTCCGTTGTAAACCTGACTGTCTCAGCTTGCAAACAGGTTTTAAAACGAAGACACAATAAAAACACATTGTAAAAAATGTAATAAAAACACATTTCAAACGTTGGCTTCTTATGCCATTCGGACTGTAATGACCATAGAAGACCAGACAATGAGTTGGTAGCTGGATATGGTGTAATAAAGTTTTTCATTGGTACAAAATATTAGGTTTGTGTGCATGCACAATAAGGTGCTGCATTATTTCTCATGCAAACTGAACAGTCTAATTACAGTGGGAATAAAGGTCCCTTGTTTTACTACTGAGTTTAGAGTCTGTGTTAAATTCTGTGTTAAACTCATTAGCACAGGCTCATAAGTGTGTTTATCTAAAACTGTGTGATCACTGTGGAGCACAGTATTGTTCATTCAGCCTTTCATCAAACTGAATGAAAAACTATCATACAATGTTTTACCCCTGCATCAGTCGACCCAGCAAACCCAGACCAAAGCAGTTTCCCCCGGGGAATCCTGTGTGTGTGTGTGTGTGTGTGTGTGTGTGTGTGTGTGTGTGTGTTTGTGTGTGTTTACCTGTTCATCCAGGCATGTGAGTGAGGGTCAAGCTGTGTGTGGTGCTGTAGCTTTCCTTGTGGATAAAGCGACGCAGCCTGTCCCTGTTGCCAGTGTAAATCCTCTTACAGACTGTGTGTGTGTGTGTGTGTGTGTGTGTGTGTGTGTGTGTGTGCGTGTGCGTGTGTGTGTGTGCGTGTGTGTGCGTGCGTGCGTGCGCATGTGCGTGCGTGCATGCAGGTGCGTGTGTGTATGTGTGTCTCTCAGCGAGAGAGAGTGAGACAGACAGCAAGCTGTCCCAGATCATCTTGTTGAGGCTTGGTGTTGGTAAACACAGTACATGGTAAGCCCAGCTGAAACGGGCACTAATGATTGGGCTTAGCGCTGGCTGTTGCCTGGGTGGCCCTCAGCACTGACGGTCTCTTGTGGGAACCGCTGGCGCCGGGCTGCAAACACTGAAAGAAAAGTGCAGAGAGAAAACTGCATATCTATGTCAGCGTCAGTCTTTCGTCACAGACACTGGCACATACTTTATGCCTTTCCCAGTATCACTTTAATAGCAAAAGTAAACTCTAAGGTGGGTCATTTAACACAATTACATAAACACAAACAACACACTCGTTTAAGTATCACACACACTTTCAGAGAGAGAACACGCTCTATTTGCGCCCTGGGAGCCTGGGTCTACTCAAATAACCTCTTAGTGAATGTGCTGCTGTCAGGCCGCCAGCAGGGCAGCCTCACAATGTGCACATTTAGGACCCAGAGCCTGACGGCGGCACAGAGTTTGTGGAGGAAAGCATGGAATGTGTCCCGCAGGCAGATGCAGGCCGCTCTCAAAGGCATCTCTATTACAAGCAGACAAGCGGGGTCTTATGTCGTGGTCACCAGCCTCGGAGACATTTCCAGACTGGTGCCCTGCACCATGACAGCACGCGCCCTCGTGGAAATCTACTAGCCCACGTTGTGCGCCACTTCACTGCTGGAAACACGTTCATATGTGCAGATGTGATAACCAGGGATTGTTTACTGCCTGATCAGAGTCATAAGAGCTTTAGTGAGATCCTAAAAGTGTTTCTCTGTGATGCCTTTGACAATAATGAGCAGAAGTGGCGTGTGCGGCGAGTTGTGATGTTCTTTCATTTGATATTGTCACCGTACTCTTCATGTGACATCTTGTATAGTCTACTGTCAAACCTGCTTTGCTTTAACTAAAGCTAAGTACCAGCAGCGTGAGCCGGTGCCAAACATGACAGCTACGCTCAGGTCTGTCTTCAGCCGGTGGCCTTTTATCGATAATGACAGATAAAGAGCCCTGTGATCTTGTGAAGCACCAGGCACTAGTGTTGATTACCATCCCTGCTGATAATGCTGCATGCTAATCATTGTAAACATCATGTTGTGGCTTTGACACACTTAGGCTTATCTGTAATTGGTGTAATTGTTACTAGCGTTTAACGAGATCTTCTTCCAGATATGCTGAGTGCCAAAAGGACCCGGGTATGAGAGACGCTGCCTCACATCTGCCTCGCTGATGGGGGCATTAGATCAACACTAACTCCTCTCGCTGTGCTATTAATGAAAGGCAGCCACGAGCCAAAGCATAAATCCGATAAAAGGGCTGTAGATGAGGGGGTCATGAAATATTTAAATATACAGGGCTTCAAAGTGGAAGAGGCCTCCCGTTCCTATCAACAGACAGACCCCCTGCAGCCCAGTCATGGCCCCAGTATGTGGCCGGCAACCAGCTCCACATGTAGGTCACAAACTAACAGCTCACTTTTATGCTGTAGGAACGCCACCAGGGAAAAGGAGGGGATTCACAGATGAAATTGCTCCTGTCTCCAGACACACACACTCACATAGACACACACAGTCTTCCTCTTGTTCAACCGGTCTCCCGTGTTCTAGTGTTACAAAGCGCGAGGGATGACGACGGGGTCATGG
Organism: Seriola aureovittata; assembly: GCF_021018895.1. Lineage (NCBI taxonomy): Eukaryota > Metazoa > Chordata > Actinopteri > Carangiformes > Carangidae > Seriola > Seriola aureovittata. Next base: position 21,984,379 of record NC_079378.1, on the reverse strand, counting down.
AAGATATCCAAGCACTGTCTCAGTGGAGTCTGACATGTTAAAACCCCCTGTCACATGATAGAGGATCGGATCCTCCACAGCAGGCGTCCATGCGGCCTCTCTCACACAGAAAAACTATGGAAGGATGCATCTCCTGGCGTTCAGTTTTTGCAGAGCGTGATGTGAAAAAATTCTTGTTTTAAGGATTTTTTTAAGGCGACACAAGATGTATCACCTGTCACCTACTGAATGACAAGTGTCAAGTATCTTGTGTTCACTTTTGTTTTATTCTCAAAGGGGCCTGAACTTCCCATGTCTGTCCTTCCCATCATCAGACCTCCAGCAGGGAGGCTACTGTAGGCAGAACAATGACCTCATTTAGCTCAGGCCTTGCAAAATGCAATTAGAAACCCCTCAATGGCCAGTGGGGGCCTGGGATAAGGTGGAGGGAGAGAGGAGGACAGCGACAGAAAGAGAAAAGAGTTAAGGTTGGGGGAGGGTTGGCAGAGACCTCCCCAGTCTGTCATCCCACTGGCTTTTGATGTCCGTGGCCCATCTTGTGTCCCCCTAGAGAGCCTATCATCAGGCCCCCACTCCGGAGCTGTTGAGCACAGAGAGAGCCGTGGAGAGGCTTGTTGAAGTGCAGCATGGGGGAGGTGTGGGGGGTGACTGGGGCTGTCTGTTGGTGCCTGACAGAATGGTCTTGACGGAGCGTGTCAGAGGTCTAATCCCTCAGACCGTACTCCTCCAGCCGGGTGAATCACTCAGGGGGTCCGCAGAGGGTCAGACAGGTTTTAATACAACGCCTTAGTGGTGATTTCCTCAGTGCTTCCCTGTAGTAATTCCTTTTTAAGACACAGCAGGCTGTTCTCTCCCCTCTCATTCTTCCCTGCCACCTCCGTCTTTGGCTCCGTCTTCCTCTCCATCTTCTCTGTCTCCCCCCATCTCATCCTCTCTCGTTGTCGTCTCTGCTCTCTTCCTCTCTAGTTCCTCCGCCTTTATCTCTCTGCCTCCCCTTGTTTCCTCGCTCCCATCGCGCCGCTGAGAAGAAAGAAACAAAACGGGAAAATAATATCCCTGCCAGCACAGTTGCTCTTGGTTAGTATTAAGTTGAGGCCTCGTGGGGGGCTCAAGCGCCACGGTTCTTTGGTTGTAGATGTCTGCTGGGTCTCCGCAAATATAAAGACATGCAGATTAGGGAGAAAAATTAAAGCTGGGGGTTCATCATGCAGCGGGGTGTCTGTTAGGAATGGTTCTGTCTGGGATGTGGCTCCACTGTAGAGCTTCAGAGAGAAAACAGGGTTCAAATTAGAAGAGGTTTATAATTCTCCTTTTATTGTTATTGAGCTCAAATGACACTGTAGCTTCTTGAGGTTATACTGAATAAGCTCATGAATGAATTTGTATGACAAGCAGCACGGAAACTTGTTTACGGTGTTACTGCGACGAGCAGGAAGTAGTGCTGCAGAAATACATTCAAGGACACTGAGATGTTGTAGAGACCAAAGTAAACATCACAAACAAATAATCTCTTACAATACAGCGCATTAAATTTCCAATTTCCCTGTCACATGCCTCATCTTTGTTTCAAAAGCTGAGAGGATTCATTTTTTTCGCCCCATTAAACCTCTACATCAGCAGTGAGTGACAGCACTATAAATATGGATGCCAATTTGGCCTTTAAAATAATTTAGCTTGGATTTGAGAATTAATAATTATACTGGCATTAAGTGAAAATGTTGAAGGTAAATCACACCTAATATCCATGATGGTGTGTTTCTGAGTGTGAGTGTGTGTGTGTGTGTGTGTTAAGGCAGGCATTTGAGGCACATATGCTCCTTTCTGTTAGAAGGGGAGGGAGTGATTGACTGGTCTGAAATTATCCACAGCATTGCAGCCCACAGCCCACATTCCACGGCAATGTCTGTAATTTAGGCAAAAGGGTCTCCCATTTCTCTTGTGACTGGGCAGAGTGGTGGTGAGGGGGTGTGGGTGTGAGGGAAGGAGGAGGCGGGGGCTTTTGAAGCAGGGAAGGTTAAACCAATTTTCTTTTCTGCATTGTTTTCCAAAGTGAGTCCCACGGCAGTGACATTACACTGATGGCCAGTGAAGTAGGTTTGTTCCCGCTGACAGGCCAGTTCTTTCTTCGCCCGCAATGTCAACTGGATCTGATTATTGCCTACCAGATCCAGATAATGTCTGCCATTGATCAGGCCATTTATCATGAACTCCTACGGCCCCGGCCTGCTTTCAGAAACCACGGGGAGATGAGAAGATACAGATAAGCTGATAACATAGTCTCTACAGGCTTTTAACAACCAGCAGAAATACTTTTTTGCTGCTTCCGCAGCTGACATACGACGTGAGTTTCACATCTCTTGTCTCAGGAAGTTTTATTGTATCACAAAGGATATACAAAGGTAATGTCATCGGATCAGATACTCTTTCATCCCTGCACCCATCAGGCTTCCTAAATGTTCCCAGAATGCCAATCACCCTGTATTGTTATTGTTATTATTATTGGCATTGTTATTTACAAGATTAATACTGTAAAGCTTGTCTGTGGCAACGCAGATGGAAATTCTCAAGTCCTTAAATCTTCCATTCTCTCTGTCAGGATATTTGATTGATGCAGTTTAACAGAGAAGACTGTCAGCTTTTCCAAAGGCTTTTTCCACTTTTGGCACGATATGGTGTCCCAGTTTGTATAACGGTTTTTAATGCAGGGTGCATTTGTCTTTGTCTGTGAGTGTGTGTTTGCATGCATAGCCGTGTGTCATCCCCACATTAATACTAGCAATGAGTGACAGATTAATTTATGTCTGGCTACGTGTCTGAGGAATTGGGAAGAAAGGGCCTGTCATTGCTTCTTGTCGAGGGGGGGGGGGGTAGAGATTAGAGCCAGTTGTCATTGACAACCCAGTGCAGGCTCTGGGAGATAAGGTCGGATGTAATGACTGTAGAAAAAAATAAATAAATAAAACTAATTTTAAAAAAACATCCTCACATTGCTCTCAAAGGGCTGCGAGAAAGGAGATGTAGGCAAATCCAAGTGTGTGGGTTTATGTGTGTGCAATTAGAAATATTTCACAGTTCTTAGATGTGCACTGCAACATTTGGACGTTTCAGATCTGAAGCAACAAGGAGGGTGTGATCCAGTCCCACTCCTTCCTCTGAGAACACGAGGAATTATTTTTAAAAAACCTTTTGTCAAACAGGTTATTTACTGTGAGCTGTGTACAGCCTGTTTTAATCAGGCATTATTTAGTTAATTCCAATAATCAGATTATTGTGTGTAAACAGCCACTGAAATATAAAGAAACATGGTCTTCCACTGTTTGCCTGCCCGTCATACACCGCCACTCATTATGTTTACAGTGCAATCTATTGCTACATGGCCGTGATATAACCAGGTTATACCCAGTTCTTTAAGGAGTCAAGTCAAATGATGTTTCTGCTGTTTTCCTTCCTTTGTTTCAAGTATATTCTGACTCTCAGGAGACACGCCAGCAGTGTGGCAAAGTGGGTTGGTTAACACTGTTATTATAGCATGTTAGGATGCTGAGCTCAGCATTTAACTCAAAGCACCAGTAGACCTAAGGCTAGGGGCCAGCCAATGCTAGAAAAGAACAAGTTCATACCACGTGTCGTCCGACCACAGCGGAAGGCAGAGGTGTTACAGCTATAGTGTCGCGCACATTTGTAAACACCGAAAGCGTCAGAGGTAGTCGTCTAAGGACCACATGTGGCTACTCGTTTAAGTGGGTGTTGAATGTCGGACTGTCTGTTTCAGAGAGTTTGAGAAACTGTCGATTTCACTTCCTGCGATGACAGGTGAAAATGTCTTCCGTGAAAAATGTGTCTATACTGGCGCCCTAAGTGCAGCCTCACAGAGCATGGCTGCAGACTCAGTCTTGTTTACTTATATTTACCCTGTGCTCCTTTGTCTGGCTCAGGAGTTACTGTGTCTCATTCTGAAAGAGATGTCACGGTGAGGTGAAACTGTTTGTGAAATACCCGCCCACCTGAGATGACTGCTGTTCATCGCTGATAACTGTGCTCAATGTCATTAAGAAAATTCTTTCTATTTCCTGCCCTCTGCATCCAATCGTAGCTTGAATCCATGAGTATTTTTTAGTCCCTGTAAGGCAAAGACAGAGCCTGGAGTCAGCAGGCGAATGTAATAAGAGCTTTTAACATATTACATTGCCAGCACTCATGTTACACTTATCAGTAATATTTTAAATGAGGGTAGATTTGGCATAATGGCAGGAAGGCTCATAAAGGCGAGCCGGTCCCCTGTGATTGTAATCTAGGAGAGAGTTCCTGTAAAATTAAACCATGGTTGTGGGGGGAGAGAAAACATGCCTCTGGTTTCTTTGAAGTGGAGAATCAGCGTCCAAAAAAAAGAATAAAAGATGACAAAATGTCAGTGTGAGGCTGATGGTCTATAGACAGAACTTACGTGCCCAGACAGCAATTACTGAGATACATAGCATAGATCCAGACATTGTGTTTGATCTCAGTGCTTCATTCTCTTGCACGGACGATGTTTTTCCACAGTCAAACTGTGCAGGGTTCTCATTTTTATGTGCATGTTCGTCTCTGTCAGCGTTTCATTTGAATTAAAAATAATGTGCAGAGAGAGATCCGGACGCTGATTGTTTGGCGGTGTGGCTGTAATCACAGACTTGTGGTCGCTCTCAAATCTGATAATGACCGTTTAAAATGGAGAACAGCGACTCGCTCGTTGCTGCTGCCGCTGCTGCTGCTGCACAGGCCTGTGAAAATGACTGGTAGCCATTTTATGTTGGTGGCAGTCGCATAAATACATATCTTGAAGCCAGCCATGTCATGCGTTTGAAGCCAAACCACGATATGCTCTTGATGTTTCATCACAATCACCGCTTCAAACATAGGAATCCTTGTGATCTAATTACATGTAACCACAGTTAGTACATTTGCAACTAATTTTAGACATGATTTACTATTTCTGTTACACATAAAATGAACCGTGGCGTTGTACAGCTGAATAATTTCTCTGTAGTTATCAAAGATGTTTTCCCACAGCCTGAGAGCAGCAGTAAGCCAGAGGTTAATTATTTCATTAGGTGAAGTGGTTCAGTGCACAATGCATACGTCTCTGAAACACACAAGGATGCATAGCAGGAGCCTCTAACTTGATGAACACATGGTCATATAGGCTGCTCTTTCTCCCAGGCCCTTTGTGACCACAGCTTTTATCCACTGAACCAAGTGGCTGGACTTTAACCGGCCACCTGAGGACAGTCCTTCCCACCCCCTGATGGTACTTCACATTCTTTGTTGTGTATGTCATCAGTGTGTTTACGGACAGCTTTGCGGAGTACATGGATGAATCGTAAACTTCTCACTTTAACCAGACTGAGCATCTGACTGCGGTTTGGAGAGAAGTGCTGTTGTGTCAACTCCTAATGTGTTAGGATTTGTTTTGCCACTCTGAGTCTCAGGCAACGGTATATCCCATTTCCCATGACTTCATGTTTGTATGGCCGGTCCCAGCCAGCCAACAGACCCTCGGTCGCTCTGTTACCGAGGGACGGATTAGCATCTCAGCTATGAGCTAAGTCTGTTTTCTGCTCTGTGGTTGCTTGGGCTGAGCTGGCAATGAAATACCTTGCAATGTGACTCTATTGTACATCCATTGACCTCCCAGCCAGTGGGTTAATGCTCATTAGACAAGCTATAGAATGCAAGGGTTTGTACTATTAAGAGGATTCTCCAGGAATGTCCAGCATTAGATCAGTATTTGCAAAATGTGAGGGATCAAGGTGAGGAATGATGAGCGCTGTTGCTTCTCAGGTAAATATTACTTTCAGGCCTGCAGTGTGAATCTTGACAGGATGGTGTCCCACCTTAAATCTGTGTGATTCCTTCTAAATACACGCTCTGTGGCATCAACACCGGGAAACGACTGGAGGGTGGAGCAAGAGGCTGAGCCCTGCCAGCTCCAGCAGGGTTGTTCTGTTGTGACCCTGGGCAGGCAAGCAAAGAAAAAAAAACCCTCTAGGGCTTGGTAAAGTTATCACATAATTATAAACTTGGTAGTCATGATTTATGTCTGCAGTGTCAGGGGTGGAAGCTCCTTGGGTTTTAGGTTTGTCAGGGTTGGCCATGGAGAGCTCAGAGCTCAAATTGAAGGCTGCATGACCCTAAGTGCTTTTTATATTACCAGCTGACCTCCCTCCAGGCCAGCGGAGCGGGAGTTGATCCAGCAGGAAGACAGCGCCTGTGGGCTGCTAGGTGGTGCATGCTGTTTGTTAAGGAGCGTTTTGTTTTTCCTCCCCTCACGGTAGCAGCATCCTACTGGGGAATTCATTAGCGGCTGACATCACCTCACTCAGTACAGAGTGAAAGAAAGAATATCTTTCTGCCTCTGCTCTCCCCTCCCTCCTTCCTTTCCCTTCTTACCTCTTGTTCTCTCGCTCTCTCTCTCTCTCTCTCTCTCTCTGCCTCCTTATCTAGCTCTGGTGCGCTGCTGTCTCTCCTTTTGCGCGCCATTTACGCAAAAGACATACGCGCTGATGTGCGCCTCTGTGACCTCAAAGCTTTTCGGAGGCGCAAAAAACACGAGTGTTTGTCTTGTGAAGGAGCACGACTGAGGCTGAATCCAAGTCCGCCTGGAAATCAGGAAGTGGGAGGACCCGACCGTGAAGGCAGCAGCAGCGGCAGCAGCACTCAGGCAGTCAGTCGCTGGATGAATGGGAGTTTGTCTGCTGCTTGGGAGCGGATGGGGAGAGGCTCTTGTGTGCCCACGACCGGGATCCGTCAGAGAGAGAGAGAACTGCAGACTGGCTTTGCAGCTGAACACGCGGCGGCAGCGGGCTTACACCTTGTGAATTTTTGCTCACCGCTTGTGTGATCTCTGTGTCTTCAGAGGAAACTGGCCGTGCGCTTTGTTGGATTGGTTTGCTCCGTCGGACGCAGCCCCTCTCTGCGCACCCACACACAAACCCTCCCGGATCCTGTTTGTTTCCTCTCACGGATATTTCCGACAGGAGAATATAGGTGAAAAAACCACAGTGTGTCCTGAGCGAAGGAAGAAAGGTGGACCAAGGGATTTTTTCCGCTCGTCGCCTCAGTGCGGTTGCAGAAGCTCTCCGTGGCGAGACACATGGTTCCCTTTGTCCAAAAGGCGCAGTAGCTTTGTGAAAGGCTTTGGATTTTTTTTTTTCTTGGAAAGGCTTCTTCTCTCTCCGCATGGCTGTCCTCAATTTAAAAGGAGTAGACTTCGCCGCCTCTTGTGTGGATTATATTATTTGAAAAGCAGAATGTGAAACGAGGCCATATTTACCAGACCGAGAAAGTAATATCCTGACTTATTTGCTAACCTTGCCACATCAAAGGTATGCGCGCTGCCTCTGAGCCGTTTCTAATCTCAGATTTATTTATCACTGTGTCAGAGCCCGCAAAATGGTCTGAGAGGGGTTTTATCACAGTAACCATTGTCATGCCGCCTCTCCTGCTGTCATCTACTCTGCGGCTTTCATTGTTTACATTTGTCAGTGTTGTACTAGACAATTAACAGATGATCCATTACAGTGTGTTTTTTTTGTTTGTTTTTTTTTAACAAAAATTGAGTCCTGATGGAGGCACTGCTCTGTTTTGTTTCTGTGATTACAACACTTGGCTTCTCCTGCAGACATGCATCGGGATAAAAAGACATGAGTGTGCATATAACTGAGCTGTCACTGCACGCAGATTTAGAATATTACGGTCATTAGCGTTATATAGGCTAAATCACAAGAAAACACACCCCCCCATACACACACACACACACACACACACACACCCCTGTCCAAGTGCAATGCCTTAACATGATATTTGCTACAGAATTTAGCATCATATAAATCATGAGGCCAGAGAATCCACAAAGCCACTTATCAGAAATTCATTTTATTCAGAGGAACCTGTCTGTCTTCCTCCCATGTGCATGAGCTTTACGGGTGTTGTCCTGTTTCTTTCCTGTCCTAGCAACCTGTAGTTATTTGTAATATGAAAATATTTCCCCTAAACCTCGTGATTGAAAGATGATTTATCTTTGACTTAGTTGTTTTTTTATAAACTTTCTTCCATCTATATAAGCGTTTTGTTATTTGACTAATTCAGGTTTTAATTCCATCCCTGCACATTTTATTCTAACGCGGTGATGCTGTTGGTGCTCTGCTAGGAGAAGGGACGGAGCTACTTTATCACGGAGCAACAGTGCCATCAAGTGGCGCGAATATGAAGAGCCACTTGTTTTGTTTGAGTCTAGATATGCAGTGTTGCTTCTGATCGTGGTGCTCAGGTTACCTAAATAATTACAGACATAATTTGGACATGACAGGTGCAGGGGAAGCAGTTAAATGGGATTAAATTTGATCTTGAAATTTGTCTTTGTAAAACAGAGAGCATCTGTCAAGTACACATTGTCAGAGACACATCCCATAATCACATCTAATAAACCTCACTGGGATAAATTCGGGAGTAGGGTTTACACTGAAATGACAATTTGGTGACTTAAGCCTAATAATCATTAACCGCAACCCAGTGATGTCCTCTCAGTCAGAAGTTATTGCCCTGAAATGTTCCGAGAAATGTTATCTGTGGGTGTGTTTGGACATTTTGGAGGGAAATGGTTCTGCAGTTTTATGTGACATTTTGCTGATTCCATTTTCCTCTTTTCCAGGTCTCCGATGCCGGCTCTGAGAAGTTTTTCAGCACAGCTGCAGTTAAAGGTACAGACATTATGTTTATATTTTTTACCGTGCGGTAGTGATGACAGAATGATGGTGCAGGTATATTTCCATCCTCCTGTGTTATCACCATGTTGAAATTGGGATGCATTGTCCCAGTGCAGTGATAGTTGTGTTTGTGTATGATCGTTTAAAATAATGCATCAATAACTAGGCATCGCATCTATGCACCTGATCCAATTTACCCAAGATGCACAGGTATGAAGTACCACTCAGCTGTTATTCAACACCAAGCCATAAAATAACAATCTCACTCTGCCTGTAGTCATCAGATGGAATCACTAAAATATTAACCATCATGCTTCATGTGGGCCTGTGTTTTTGCATGTGTGGAACATGTGATATGAAATGGTGTGGAACCAATGTGGCATTTGTTGCAAATGTGCTGAAATGCGCGAGGACTTGCACTGCGGCCAGAGGAGGAGGAGGATGTACTAATGCTGCGGGGAATGAAGTGAGGGCAGGAAAAGCATCTTGCTATGGCCTCAGTGTACCAACACCACATGTGACCTCATTATTAAGTCACTAATTTGCTGTTAAAAGCAGCCCCATTTTCTGTGGCTCAGGGATAATGGAGGTGCCCCGCGTGAATGGACATTCCTCTGTAATGGGGGGAGTTACCATGCAGGGCAGCGGGGAGGCTCGGAGATGAGGGTTATGACCCCTTCAGGGCCGAGGCTGAAATGGGGCCAACTGCTGATGATAGGTCCTTGTACCTCCCATCGTTTCTCTGCACTTCCCTCTGAGCAGACCTCCAAACACATTTCCCACATTCTGGCCTTTGATTCCCTCCAGGGCTTGATTTGTGGCATCCATTGGGGGGGGGGGGCTCAATGGCCATGCTTGACAGGGAGGTTTCCTTTTGAACGTGCTTCTCTGTGGACTTATTTGGTTCCCTTGAAAGGATTAAGCCCCCCTTTGTGCAGCCTAAATCAACAGAAGGCCGCCCTCTCTCCCCCTCTATGAAAGGAGACCTGACTGGGGAAACAGTACACAAAATACGCTTTCTCTCTGCTGCATGATAGTCCACTCTCTTGGCCTCTATTTCCATTTAAATATCCCCTCTTTTCTTCCCTTTTACCATCTCTGTCCCCTCCTCTTCTCCTGCCATATGCTAATGCTAATGCCTGCCTGCCGATTGGAAAAGGCGAGTCAAAGAATCCAGGTGCAGGGAGAGCAAGGACCACTGGTATTTTTATGGAGGGTAGTGTCGAGATTAAAGAGTCAGGTGGATTTTTGTTGGAGGGGATTACCAGCACTCTAATGCAACCAAACCTCAGGACGGGCAACAGCTCCAACAAAAACAGGGAGAGCGACTCATTTGTGGGACGACGAGTGTCAATATTTGCTCAGAGGCAGGTGCAAAAAGTCTGTTTGTTTGACCGTTTGTGCACTTTCTTGTTGGTACACAGAAAATGCTTATTGGGCTTCAGGGTTCAGAATGCGCCTTGAAAAAGTCATGACACACCATGATAGCAAACACCGTTTAATATTGTATTGTTTTTTAATTGTAACTTATTGTATTGACTTCTGCAATGAAGGAATGGTTACGGCTGAAACTATAATGTTGTTGCTGCAGTCGAGTCATTAGTTTGCAAGTGTTGAAATCTATAGACAGTCATCTGGGAATATTTACAGTGGAGAAAAATATAAACATTGCTGGACAATAGACTTTGGTGAATAAATCAGGCTTTAAATAATTAATAGTAGCAGAAAAATAAAGCAAATAGCTTGACATGTCTATGACAGAATGTGTATTATTCATGGTGGATGAGCCAAAAGCTCATTTCAGACTCAGTCACAATAGTATTAATAATAATGGCACTGAGTGGAACAAAGGTAAGATGCCCTGAACATACGTTGAAACAACAGAGAGAAGAGAAGGCCATTGTAATTCAGCTGCTGATGTGCAGCTTTGTTAATGACTGACTGTTGGCTTTTTTCTCTGAAGCAAGAGTGGAAATTAGCCCAGGGCAACCTCAGATCTCTTTGAAGACTTAGTGCTGGTCCCTCATCTTTTAATCTCACAGCTTTCTCACCTACTCAATAATTACTGTATTACTGTGTATTTTTCATGCAAACTCAAAAGCCACAGTGTTTTGTTTTTTTCCACCCAAGGCCTACACTGCATTTTAAAGAGAAACTCCGACTGATGTGAATGCAGCTTTTGTCTTTCCTGACGTTGATTTGTTTTCTTCCCCTCTCGTGTCGGCGTCACCTCAGGGCCGTCTGTGTCAACTCTGCATAGTTGTCTAATGTGGAGCTTTAAGTCACTATCACTCTTCTGCTTCCCCCTCTGTTTTTCTCCCTCACTCCAGCTCACTCTGGGTTCAGTTTGCCCAGGAATGGATTTCATTAACTAAGAGTCATTAAATGTTAGCTCTAATTACTGCAGTTGTCGATGCGCCTGCAGGTGTCAGTGAGAGCTCTCCTGATTCATTTGCTCTGCAAGAGAGCGAGCACCGGGCAAAAAGCTGTGGTAGTCTATTGGCCACCGGTCAACAACTTTACTAACATCGAAGCTGCTTTCAAGGTGCTGTGGGCAGAAATCAGTAACCAAGCCTTATTAAGGCTGTGACCGCTGTCCAGGGAGTGCACCGGGTTGATACAGATGCTTATAAAGCCACCGCAGCAGCGCATGTCACCACAAAGCCCCACAGACAGATCTATCAAATGATTAAAGCTGTGTCCCAGGGCAGTAATATCTTGTCACCCAGTTACATTCCCATCCTTCATGATATTGTCAGTCCACAAGCCGTCCTGAAGACTCAGCTAAGTCATTGGAGGGCAGAGACTAAGCTCACTGTGCATTGTTTGTTGAGCGTAGCCCCAGCAGTGAGATTAAGATAATGCTGGCTGACATTTAAAAAGCTCCGCAGTGCCATTTATCAAGAGCAGACATGAAAATGTTTTCATCAATGAACTGCTGAGTCTGGTGCAGATGGAATCTGTTTAGAATAGTAAGTAATGACAGACGAGTCTTTAATTGGCTTTTACCTGTGTATATATCATCAAAGTCGCATTTAAACTGTGGTCACAATTAGAAATAACTTTGTTGCGTGATTTTCTGTTCGAGGGTGTAGAGAAAATGTACTCGAGATTTTTTCAAAGAATTCATCTGCTAGATATATCGAAGAAGCCCGTCCCTGGTGAGACATCTCCTGCAGCTGTGTCTACGATGTGAGAGCGAGTTCAGTGCGGGGGTGAATTGAAGTGCACAGTGTAGTGATTCTCAGTTTCCCCCCTCAGCACAACGCTGATTTCACCATGCTTTACTGGAGTTAATGTGAAAATGAAGCGGTGCTACAGCGAGACCCGGGGCTGACGCCAGCGTGAAGAGCGCCGCTGGTGAAGTGTGTCGGGCTTGAGTGCGTCTGTCACCGAGGGAGAGAATACAGTGCGATGTGGAAGGTGTAATTTGCAGCACTGATGACATTGTTTAAAAAAATAGTGGAAAGAGAAAAGCGGAGGTGAACTTTTGTGGCAGATATCAGAGCTGAAGAGCTCCCTGGATTGTCATAGAGAGCTCTGCTGGCAGCAAAATTGCCTGTGAGCGTATTACTGCTGTGTGGGAGGGAGCGGAGGGCTTGTTTTTCTCTCTCTCATTCTCTCCCGCTTTCCTGAGGAGGACTGGTGTTGGAGCTGTGTGTACTTGCAGGCTGTGGGCCGCCACCTGCTGTAATCTCAAGTGATATAGAGAGCAACAATCACGCCACAAATCACCCAGGCAGCTCCCTAACTCACTCAGTGGACTGGAAAGAGAAGGTTGGCCTTTCACAGCACCAGTGTTGGTTTACTGCCCCGGGCTCCCTGCACTGCCCTCATGCTGACCTCTGCCGTCTGTGTGGGTTTGTGCGTCAAGAAATCAGGGCTGCCTGTGGAACTTGACCTGATGTGCAGTGGAAAGATGACCCCACCACCATTGGCCTTTTGTGCGTTCTGAGGAACGGCTGCAGTCAAGGACGGTCTCTTTCTCCCTGCCTGGGGCTGGGAGGTCACTGAGAGGTCAGGGCCCCCTCCCCCCCAGATATAACTGCTGGAATAAAGCATTGTTGTTGTTTTTGCTCAAACACAAGCTTAAAACTAATCAAAATGCCCTTCTGGTATTTAATAAGTGAGCATGTTTGTAGAAATAAGAGAGAGCTGAAGGATTTAACTCTGAATGATATATCACTGAAGCAGATTCCAGGCGTTTCCCCCGTGTCTTTGCTTCTGGTGGTTATTCATCCCCCGCTAGGAGCATTTAATGTATCTCCAAGGGGTAAAGGAAGCTCAATATCCTGTGCAGCACAGAGGGAAGCCCCCCCCCCTTTCCTCTCCATGGCTGCAACTACAGAGAGAGAGGCTGTATTTCATGACCATGAAAGGGGCCGCTCCAGCCATGCCTCTTCTGCTGACACAGCCAAACAAAGGTTAACAAATCAAGGGGAGCACTGGCTGATTTACTGTCTCACTGTTGCAAACAATTGTCCGGCCCCCGATGTCAACAGCTCCCATATACTTAGTCAGTCTGTGGGCAGTGAAATATGGCAGCATTTCCAGCTGTGCATTTCTCAAAATCACATTTAAATGTTTGTATCGATCACAGCTCATTAGTCCTGATCTCTGCTGCAGGGGAATGCTCTTCCAGAATTCTTAGTTTGGTTTTAAATCAGATCTACTTCAGCCTTTTGACGAGGGTCTTCAGTTTTAACCTGGGCACATTTTTTTCTATGAGGTCTTGTGTCAGGTCTGAGAGCAAAAGTTTGATGGAAAATGTTTGGTTTACTCAATGAAATCATTATTCAGAATCATGAATAACACAACATCCATTCAAAACGGACACAGTACACTATACATTCTCATTAATATCTGTCTGTTTGCCTTTTATCTCACTCACAGTCACCTGCTAAAGTCTTAACATAAGCAATCAGGTCTGATGATGGAATTTCTGGCAGGTAACCGAGTCAGGTAAATACTGTATGTGAGTCTAGTTGGTGCCTACCCAGTAGAAGCTTGTTGACTAGAGGATCAGTTTTAAGGAGATGCTGTGAATGGGTCTGTTGGTGCCGAGGAAACGCGCTCACACAGCAGCAGTGTGGGCCGGTCTCCTTCCATCCCCTCCAGCAACACAAAGAGGTCATTCAGAGTTTGTTCCCCCAAATCCCGAGGTTAGAGACTAAGTAAATCCATCCATCTTAATGCACTTATTTCAGCACCAGGAGAGCTGGAGGGAGACTGTGTAAACACTCCTATATCCGACATACCACGCTAAACCCAAAGAGCCTGGAACCCATCAGGCCAAAATTAAAGGTCTACATCTCAAACACAAACATTGAAATGGGCTGCACTCCAGAGATCAAAGTGAAAGGCCTTAGTTTTCCTGCTGCTGCCCCCCCCATGTCTGCCACACTCAGATATGTGGTGGTTTAACAGCCAGTCAGGGTTGAATGGTGAGCAACTGTGTACTGTACATTTCTGTTAACGCTCTGTGTTGGTCTAGCTAAGGCAGAAGGACGTAAGCGTACTCTTTGTCTCTGCTGATTAGCTGTTTTCACGGAGATGGTGACAGTTTTTCACTTTTCAGCTTCTTTCATGAAGGTTTTTGGAAAAGCTGCAGTGCCCGTAGGTGAATACATATCCTTTTTTAACATGCATCTTCCTTTTTTAGGTGTTTTATTGTCAGAGTGTCGTTGATGTATGTTGACGGTGGTGATACCACAGGCTAGTGGGAGCGGATGGGCGGGTGGAGGTGTTGAAAGCACCAGTCTCCTATTCCCAGGAGAGGTCCTCCTGCCATCACCATCACCAACATCCACTGATCCAATGTGACATCAGCCACTCTCCTGCCAACTGTGCAGCATTAACAGGGTCAATGTACCACATACACACAGACGCACTCACACACACACACACACACATACACACAGCACTTATCAAGACCCAGCCATTCCCAGTGCACTGTCGGTGTGTTCAGGCCAATTATGCCTGTGTCTGTCTTTGGTCCCTGCGGCAGAGGTGACATTGCCAAAGAGGGACAAAGAGCAGGACGCCTTAATGAGGCCTCGTGGTGGCTTAGAGGTGTGTGTGCACACCAGTGTGTGAGTGCATGTGTGTACGCATTACAGCAGGAGTGCTGGTCCGGAATAATCTACTCCTCTATCATCATCCAGCATGTGTGTCTGACAGTTTTTTTCCCCGTCTCCAGGTCTTCCCCCTCCAGCCATTTCCATCACGCTGCCTCTCCAAATCTCAGTGTTTTTAAGCAGCCTCTGCTGCCTCATGATGTCATTCTACCAAACAGCTTTTTGGTTCTGGCGAATGACTTGAGGGCTCTGTCCCAGAAACGCAGCATAGCAGCTTTGCAGACACACGTACTAAAAAGGAGATGGGATTAACACAGCGGATAAGATGTTACTGTTCACTGTGAAACGATTCACTCCAGCGGTGTTGGTGTTGCTTTGAGCAGCATGAAGTAGGATTTGGTCTCGCTTTAAAAAAGAAAAAATGACCCTTGATGAAGAGGGTGAACGACGACCCAAAGTTAATAAAACCAGCCACTTTGAATTATATGTTAATGGAGATAAATCAATGCCAGAAGGCCACACATACTAAAATATTTGAACTGTTTAGGATGAAAGTGTTTGTTGGATTCTTCAGACACTGCCAGGGAGTTGCCATCATGTTCAAGCTTTTTGCCTGCATCACATAAATGATCACTGCTGTAATCTGTGTAATCCTCAGCGGTCACTGAAGAAAGCCAGGAAATAGAAGCCTATAGTCAGACTTTTTGGTCCAACACCGTCGACTGCGGTGTTCAGCAGTGCTTTTTTTTTTTTAAAAAAGGGAAGACAGGCTAAAGGAGGCTTTCTGTTTCCCTGTATGTGCAGCTCCAGAGATGGGTCAATACTATGGAAGTGAAAGTGTAAACACGGCCTTTTAAGAGACACAAAAAGATGAGAGAGCGCGAAAGCAAGAGGACTCTGATCAGGGTTGATGAAAGCAAGGCTTTAATTGCCCCCACAAGAGAAGAGGTTATCTTTTTTTCCCTTCTCACCCTCTCTGATTCTCATAAATATGCAGAGCAGAAATAAAGCCCTGATGAGCCGCAGGGCAGATTAGAGAGGACTACAGAGCAGGATCCTGGTTTGTTAGCAGCAGCCCATAGATCCCTTGCATGTGTTTCTGCTCTGCGCACACATTGCCTGGCTTTCATTTGTCTCAAACCGCATTCATTATATTTCCACAGGCTACTGACTGCATAAGGTCAGGTACAAGGAGTTCTAGGAAGTTGTGATGTGGCTGTCAGACCTTTAGGGCAACATCGCCCCCTGGTGTTGAGTGTGATCTCAAGACTTCTGAGCAGCGTGGGTGGAGAAGACATGGTTAATTTGTGCTGGGTGATGTGCACACATCTGTAAAGTTTTATATGTATCCTGGAAAAGGAAACTTTAAAGCATGTGCATTTGATATAAACAAAGTTTAACGAACTGCATAGTGTTCCATTTTTATCACCATCTTTTGGTTCATCATCTCTGGCTTTTGGCCACTGTTCTTAGAAGCCTGCCCAAACCCATCAACGTCCGTCAGACTGTCACCATCTGTTGCAGATTAAGCTGCTCCTGGAGGGAGCCATTTGATTTTGGGGTTCCAACATCCCTTTTTTTTTATTCCATGTGTCAGGTTTTACTGTAAATACTGTTGTACAAAAACCAAAATCCCACAAGGGATTGCTTTTTCAGGCCCTTGAAGCCAAGAGCAAACGGGCCATTGCGTCGGTACAAGCTGCACGTCTGGTTTAGCTCTTAGAGCGCTGAGACAGGGGCTCTGCTGGGCCATTTAGAGGCAAAGCTGGGAAGCTGTGTTTGGAAGCTTTTTCCCTAAACCCTGCACTCAGTCAGTGTGCACTGTGGTGTTGTGATGTATGAATCCCCTGGCCATGCCTGACACTAGCAAGCTTGTCTGAGCCCATGTCTTCGCAGAGTAGGAGGCCGTGGACAGAGGCTGCATTGTTCCCCTAAAGTAACCCAAGCTCAAGGCAGCCGCTGCCCAAAGGGGGATATCAAGTTGTTCTCTCCACACTAACACCACAATCCTAGCTTAAGCTCTGAGGCTTGACGAGGGAGCAGAGGGGCAGCTGACTGTTTGGACGAGAGTGCAGTTCAAATAAACAGCTTAAATCCCAACCAGCCTCCCCTGCTCTAACCCGCCCTCACCAAGTATCACAGTCCCACAGCCGTAGCTCATCACTGTGAAGCTTGCCAACAGCCCTCAGCTAATTTGTGGTGTTATTTTGAAAAGCATGTTGATGCTAAAAAAGAAGGCCGTGAGCAGCGAGAAGAGGGTGAGAATTTAGGCCTGGTTACACCTCCCTGCTTGTGAGCGATAGGTAGGTTAACCACTACATCAGCAGACCACACGGCATTTCCAGGCTAGAGGGAAGGAGGGATGAAAGTACGAGTGGATAGGAGAGGAGAGATGGCCATTAACAGCTTTGTTTCTGCCTCGGGTGTCCCGCTAATCCAACTGCAGTGAAACCTGAGCGAGGGGGTAATGAGACAGCACTTGATGTGCTCGCACACACACATGCACGCAGACACATCGGCAGCTTCTGTAATGCCAGTGAAGACTTAAGAAGAGAAAAGGCTACATGCAAATTGATACTTTACGAGATTCTCAGATATTTGATCCATGCATTCAAGCTATTACCCCTCTGGAATGAGTTTTAACACTCAGGACAGGCTGCATTGAATCTGATCCTTGCAAGCAGCCGGAATGTGCGGCGTGGATGTGTGTAAAACCAGTTGGCCCCATTTGAAAAAGAGTGAAAGAGGCCCCGACTGATGACTCTCTGGGGACAGATTTCTCTTTCCAGCCCTCCATGCCTCTCTCCCTGGTGAAATCATGGTGGTGTCAGTGTGTCAGCTCGAGCTGTCACTCTCCTTATTGCTGCAAGCCAGTTACTCTCATACTCTGCCTGCTGGCTGAAGAGAGAAGGGGGGAGAGGAAAGAGCAGAGGCAATAGAAAGAAGAAAGAGGGCTTTTTCCACTTGACACAATGGATGAGCGGAGTGTCAACACCCCTTGATGCAATTGGAGGGTCTAAAAAAGGCTGTCTATCGCCTCAGAGGAGCCAACTGTACAATTAACAGACACCCCTGTGGGCTGGTTTGGTGCAGTCCACTTGGTTTAGCTGACAGGCTGACACGGCTTCATGGAGGACAGGCCAACACTGGACAGATCCAGCCAGCAGACATAGGGCTGCAGTACATGCACCTCAACTAGGGTGGCATCGGACCTGTTGACTGGTAGAGTGTTCTCTGTGTGTGTGCGTGTGTGTGTGAGAGAGAGGGGTGTTTATGAGCGGGTGTGGGTTTTTTTATGAGCATGTGACTGTAATTGAGATTTAAGCGTGTCTGCGTTTGAAGTTTGTTGGTTCAGGAGGCGATTGTCTATTGTTTCCCTAAGCTGCCACAGTGACCAACAAGAAACACATGTTGCAATGCCAGTCAGTGAGTTGTGAAATGCTTGAGTTGTGCTGACACACAACCTCAGATTTCTTCTTCTGAGATCCTGTTATTGTTTTTAAACTTATTTTCTTGTCTCTGCTCCCACTGTTTAACCTCCTGCACAGATTCAGGTTAGTGATTTGTTACATTAGTGTAGTTTGCAGTCTTGAGACTTAAGTTCTGGAACGATGCTTGTGCGTTGTTTACACCTGTTTTTCAGCAGACGCACTAACTCACACACCACCTGTTGTGGGACAGTGTGGTGCAGCAGGGACATAAAGCTGTGTTTAGGGCGAAAAGCACATGAGACAATGTTTTTGTTTTTCCCGTCACACACCAACCTCGAGTCAAAGCGTTCGCCTACTTTTACATGAATATCAAAATCCCTGTTTTCTTGAAGGACAGGCTGATTGACACACCACAGAAGAAATAAGACACAGTTCTATTTTCCAGCCTCGAGACGCGAAGCCAGTCAAAGCAGCTGAGATTTACAATGACAAAGCTGCATGCCAAGCATTTTTATTTTAAAATGGCCAATGACACACTTTTCATTTATAAAAAGCTTCAGACACACAGCATTTATAAAGTTTTTCAGCTTTAAATGTTAGCGCATAGGATGAGGCAAGATTGTTTTGGACAAGCAGATATTTTTTTACAGGTGCCCTGTTGAGCTTCTGACCACATGTGGTCACTAGCGCTTTAATGAGTGGGCCTCTATCTACACCGATTACCTGCACTGATGATGTCGAGTCAGGTGTGACGGGCACGGCAGCTTCTTTTGTACAAAAAAACAATCAGTTGTTGTGAATTACCAGTATGTTTTAAAGTTGTGATGAGGGGTACACACATACACACATTCCTTATTTTTTTTCCCCATTCGCGTTCAGCTAAGAAGAGAATCAGGGTCAGAGCCAATCAGAGGCAGAGTAGGCGCGGAAATAAACCTGCAAAATGTCGATGCACCAGTGCGACCAATGAAAACATTTAGTCGCACTTGACAGTTTGGTCGCACCCTGGAGACCTGCAACTCCAAAGGACTCCTTTAAATTTTATATGTGTGCAATAAGGTCTAATGACATTTCATAGGCCACAGTGACAAAGTGTAACTCTATCACTCTCACCATAGTGACAAAAACCAATGAGCTACTTGAAAATGACCCAAAGTAAATGATTTGTAATGATCATTGAGGGTCTGCATGTCCTGTCACACAATGCGTAACACTCCTAATGACACACTCTTCAAAATACTGTGGTGTTTGTAAAATATTCACACCACTGTGAGGCTGATCTGGCAAAGGATTGACAGAGGTTTCATGGCTGGCTGAGAAGAGCTGCTGACATGTACGGTGCTGTGGGCCCCTCAGCAGCACAGTCACTGTGCGTCTCTCTAGGGAACAACATGCATGCACACAAAAAAAAAAAAAAATCTACACTGGCCACCTTCCATTTCTCACTCCTCACCAGTAGAGAGATATCAGGGCCTGGGAGAAGTCCCATCAGCTGGCTTATGTACGTGTGACATGTTTCAGGTCAAACGGTCTGGCTCGCTCCGCAGCTGCCTTGTCTCTCAGTGTAGTTTTACACCATTGTGACAGTGTGTGCTGACCAATTGCTGTGGACTGGATGGATCCTCATTACACGCTGCTGTTATTTCAAAGCCTCAGTGAGCCTGGGCATGACAGCCAAACCTGCAGAGGATCTGTCAGCCGCGGGCAACAAGTGTCCCCCTGAGGGCTGCCCTGCACAGGCCCCTGGCAGGAAAAGTCTGGCCCCTTGGCTGGCTTTCCACCCACCCCTTCTTGCAGTCACCTGTGCCAGCATGCCCGTCATCGAGTCCCTGACCCGGCTCTTCTCCCGTTACGATCCCTCCAGCCTGACCTCACACCCTCAGGGATATATAAAGATTTGTTCTCTAAGGGGAGCTGGAAATGAGACACTGATCCCACCGCTACATCCTCATGTGCACGTAAAGATGGTGATGGTGTTTTTTGTAGGGAGGGGTGGGGTGCGGCAAGAGAGAAGGTGTCCAAACATTAAGGCCCCAGGAGCCGTCTAAGCAGCAAGGCAGCAGATTTTCCACATGCTGGTGGGGTGAGAAGGGAGCAGTAAGAGTGAGACGCAGAAGCAGTTAAGAGCCATTACAGGAGCATCTGTAATCAGAGCTACTGTGGGTGGAAGAGTGTTGTCGCTGCAGCTCTCAGTTAGTAAATGGCTTCAATATGACTCGAGAGAGAGGAGACAGAACAGTTTGCTCCCACCAGACAGAGTATGAATGGGACACGGATGGATACTAGCAAAGGTAGGTGACAGGAAAGAGCGAGTTTCTTTCCCTTTCTGCTCTTCTCTATCACTCTTGTACTTCTCTCCTGCACTCTGTCATACTGTAAACATGTGTAAGTGCTTGTTTTCTGTGGTCTGGCAGCCTCTCTTCTATTGCCTTGCATCTGTCAGAAGAGCTCAGAACATTCAGTGGCTTACTAAGCCCAATTACCCCAGATTGCTACCATTTGACAGAAGATCACAGTCACAGACAGTCTGTCTTTGAAGAGGAGTCAAGGGTTTATGTGTGTGGTTAGCCGTGCACACCATGCGCCATGACATCACTTCATAGACACACACTATTTATATTTACATACACACTTGCTTTGGCTTCACAACTCGTAATACAAAATTCATAAACCAAATGAGACAGGCATGAAATATAGATGTTAAGAGAGGCAGCTTAACAACTCTCCCCTGCCACCCGCCTGCTTTTGGCCTTTTGCTCAATCACCACTTGTTAAAGCAGCGGTTTGTGTTACTGTGAAGTGATATCAGCACACTGTGGTATTCTCACTGAAAGACTACACATGTCATGCTCTCACAGCCAGAATAGTTGGCCTGCTCACCTAAACCCCCACCTTTAATTCTGTTTAGCTTCCCACTCCCCTTCCCCAGCCACCCCTGGGAGTCTAGCACTAATAAAACAGCTCCAGTCCAAGACCCTCCACACGGCAGGATGTCCAGGCTGTGTAACCCAACACCCCTCCCGGCTCCGGCTTTAGAGAGTTGCTGACATGACGGAGAGTCTGGGAGGGCCAGCAGGGGAGCGTCCATCATTGTCAGGCCCCAGCGCCCGGAGCTCCCATCTGGGGCATGTCCAACACACATGCCTGTGTGCTGTGAACTCGTTGCTATGAGGTGCTCCGACACTCTGGAGACGTAAGGGGGTGTTACTGCTCTTAGAGTAGCTAATGCTGTTAGTCTTCAGAGCTGAAGAAGGGAGGGAGAAGGAGCGAAGCGAGAGGAGATTCCCTGGAGGCTGTGGCTATGAAATCAGGGACAAGCTTCCCCCAAGGTCATTGACACAGGGTTCCAGCTTCTGAACTGATATCACAAGACCAAAGTGCAAGTGTAAGCTTTCTACTGCACATTACATGTGTAAACATTTGGTTAGCCTCTATCTTTTAGCATAGCAGGAAAAACAGGAATTGACCACATTCACAGCAAAACTGACAGTCAGATAAAGCCTCAGCAGAGGTGCATTGTGGGGTGGTGTCCCTGCAGATGAGGAAATGAATCCTTTGGTTAATGTGCAGACACAGGCTTCATGGACTGTCGCCACTCTGGGCACCAGAGAGGGGTATTAGAACATCAGGGAATTCAAAACACCTTCTAGTCCCGCAGTCATGGGAGTTGAGCTCAGATGTCATCCACTAATATGAACCCCAGGGTATTCCACTGAGGAAGACAGGCTCTCCTGAGTGTGAGAACATTGTGAGTTTCACACGTGTGGTATTCATCGGAGGGCCGTTGTACTGAACATGTAGCTAGTTTGTAGTTTTTTTTGTAAATGCACAAACACATGGAGAGAAAAAGGAAAGATGCCATTGTGTATTGGCTTGGCAGCTCAGCTGAGATTGAGGCTTTTTTGAGCATCCATGAATGACAGCAAGAAACTAGTGATCTGCTATTTATTGTTCTGTTCTGTGTGGGAGGGAGATCTGTTAAAGATGTCTGCCGTTAATGCGACTGCAGCCTTCATTAAGAACAAATAAACACAGCCCGGCCCCTCACCAAGGAGCTCTTTGGGGAACATATGGTGTCTAAACCACTCTGGAGGTCAGACCACTGTCAACACTTGCTGCTCAATTACAACTCTAATTTTGTTGTCAAACAAAATATGTAGACAGAAGAGGAGCGAGTTTGCGGTGTTTTTCTTTTTCCTGAGGGACTAAATGGTTTCCAGACTAAAGCCTGAGGCAAAATTGTCCCTTAAAACATTCTGCATAACTGGGGACTGTGAATATTTTTAAGGGAGATTTTATTCTGCCAGCTTCTAAATGCCCAGCCCAGAACAGAGGGAGATCCTGATTGTAATTAATGTTTACTGAGACATACCAACGCAAGGTGGAATTTTCAATGAGGGCCATGCATCCTTGTTCAGCACAGTGTGCATTTTAATTGATTCAACTTAAACAAACAGTCTGCCTCCCTCTGTTTATTTTTCTGTTTTCTGAGGAGAAGCAGGATGATGATGATGAGTGCAGAGGAAAGAAGAGAAAGTGAAGAGCAGAAAAACATAGCCTCCTCCCAACAACACAACCACTGTTTACATGCTGCCAAGAGTCTCTACACCAAATGAATCTTATGATTCACCTGTGCAATTTTCAGCAAACGCATCGTGTCAGCTGGAGTGTGGTAAAATTGTTGGCTCTGGAAAAGCGATTTGATCTATGAAAAGTGTTGGACACGATGCTGCCGACTGTCGCCTAACAGGATGGAGAATACCAGACGGAGATGGAGAAAAATGGCAGAAAAACGTAGCTCACTGCAGGGGCGACAGTGAATGAGTAGAACTTTGAAGGTCTCTGTCAGCTGTGACAGACACCTCTGGGTTTTGGAGATGTCAACGCTTGTCCTTACATTTTTTTTTTTTTTTTATTCCAGGCCACAGATACAGTGTGAAGTGCCTGCAGGCTACAGTTTCCATCCCTGTTCACAGCTTCTGGATTGTCAGTCAAAATAGAAAAATGACTTTGTAAAATTCTCAATCCATACATATTATTGAATATTTAATGCTGTATATTCCTGGGTTGTTTGTTCACCACTTTGCCTCAAACTGTTGGACGTGTTGCCTTGAAATCTGAAGAATTCATGGTCCTCAGAGGATAAAACCTCAAACTTTGGTGATCACTGAGTTTTCCTGTAGCAACATCATCGGGTTGACAATTTTTGTTTATAGTGACATGTCACCACAACCATCGGATGGATTACCATGAACTCTGATTCAGATATCCATGGTACCCAGAGGATGAGTCTCAGTGACTTTGACTTTTCTTCCATCGACACCACGAGGTTGACATTCCTAGACTAAATCAAATCTTTAGTTTGTCCAATACTTTGGTTTTTAATCAAGTACCTGCAAAACTAATGACATTCCCATCGGCAGCAGCAGCTGTACTTTGTGTGTAGTGCAAATGCTAACAACACCAAACATGTTAGCATAGTCATGATAATAGTCATAGCTCGTGCTGCAGCATGACACTGATAAAGGGCAGACCTACAATCAGCACCTAGAGGTTACCTGTCATTGCATCATCTTCTGCCCTCGGGTCCATAATGCAGAGCAGACTGCCCTCCCTCCCCCCTCCCCTCCCTATTAGCACCTGTTTCCTAGATGCTCTCAACAGTTGCACAGCTGCCACAGCCTCCAGTACAGTGACTCTGAACCTTCTATTTATGGCCGTCTGGTTGTTGTAAATAGAGCTGTGCAAGTGTATGGTGTATGGCTATTGTTCAAGGCATTAGCTCTCACACTATCTTTGGTACTGTTACGTCTTCAGTTTAATAAGGCTACGGTCAGAGGCGGTAGGCAGTCACCTGAAGTTAGCAATCATCCAGTAATATTGACAAAAACAATCATTTGTAAGTTAGGTATTCATGTCTAATTGTTTTTATTATTGTCTTTTATCTCCATGTAATATCCATTATTTACGTAACATATGGTGTATTTTGTTCCACTACATCATCTTCACACACTGTGGAAAATACAGTCTGGTGGCTGTAACTAAGATCAGTATGTATCTTAGTTCCACTGATGACCAGATAAGTTCTGGACACAGTCTGAGGGCCGGAACTTCACTGTGTTGATTACGAGCCAGGTCATGTGTCGATGAGCTAATGAGGTTGATAAATGGAAAGGAGCAACTGGAATGTGTTTCGCAATAAATGCAGTTACTATAATGACAAAAATAAACCCAGTAATGCTAGAATATGAGGCAGTTTGTGTATGTACATGTGCTTCTGCAGAATATAATCTTCCCTTAATTTACTAAAGATTTAAGGTAACACCACATTACCACTCACACACAGTAACCAATGCTCAGCAGGAGCCAGTGTTAGACGGGACGTGACCAGTTGAGTAAAGCAGAGTTTATCACCGAGTTTGTTTGGGAACCCATCGTGTTATTGTTGGAGCGATTTGACCTGCTGACTCTCTGCCAATCTGATCCTTTTCTTTTGTTACACTCAGCGCTCTGGTTGGTGTTGGCTCTTCCATTTACCCTGACGCCCTCCTTTTTATCCTTTTTTATCTTTTGGTGGCTGCAAACTAGTGAAGTGACTCAGAACCGCCGCCCACGACTATGGGGTGTGTCATTGGTGTCTTTGCTTTTAGGTCTGAACCTTTGTTCACACCTTGTTGCTTGAGGACACACATGATGTTATCTCTCAGCCGAAACATCTGGAAACAACTATTTTAGAAAAATTTGGATTTAGTGGCCAAAAGTAGGTTTGGTAAAATATTTTCATTAGCTGGAAATCTAACTTTTGTTCTTTACGAGAAAGAATAAATTTGTTTGTTGTTTAAAAGTTTTGCTTTAAGGCATATTTTGCGAATGGTAATTACATCCTGATTACAGGATGTTTATGAAAAAAAGTGACTAATCTAAAAACTGAGTCAGTTTACAGGAAGAAAATGACCTGTGGCCTTACAGCAGCTTCCTCTCTGAAGCACAAGCATTAACATGTCACTCTCAACCCTTACTGCATTTCACCCCTGCTCAGTGCCCGCCTGCGACGTGCACGCTGTGGCTCAGTTGTCAGTCTCGTGGCCGCTGCTATGTGTTAGGTTGTTGGTTTTGCATGATTGGAGCTATGTGACCCCTGCCTGGATGAAATCCCATAAATGAGTATGAGGGTTTAGAATGTGTCGAGGCGCTATTTTGAGGAGGATGTGACAGAAGGAGTGACGGCAACGGACAGCAGCTTTGGATGTCACAGAGGCCCTTGCAGGCATCCGTTTGCCGTTTGTCTCCAGGCCCAGGTGGAGGCTGTCATATCCACCCACACTCTCCTGAGAGAGAGAGAGAGAGAGAGAGAGAGAGAGAGAGAGAGAGAGAGAGAAACGAGAGAGATTAGCAAAGTAGTTTTGGCTCGTGTTGGGTACTAATGTATTTTTCAAAAGGACAGGTGCTGAGCTGCCAGTTGAGCTTTTAAAAGATGATGATGTTGGTGCTTGTTTGTTAATCATTTATATGGGCCAGGCTGTATCTAGTGATGACATTGAAATATAATATGCTAAATTAATCCCCTTATGTACTGCGGTAATGACCTAACACCATATTAAACAACCTAATGTCGTGCATCTCACTTTGCCAGGCCTCCTGTCACTCCCTCTGCAGATCAGAGCGCAGGGCAAACATTGGTTCACAGAGCTGAGCCATTTGTCTCTCATACGGCTGCACCAATCCAAATATCTTGCTGATGAAGGACCATTAACCGGCCAATACACAGGTCTATTAGCCATGCAGGCTCAATGTGATATTAGCAGCACATTAAAAAATGCTAACAGTAAATACAGCTGCATGGCACTAATGAGCTGTGGTCCACTGCAGGACAATAACAATAAGGGTGAAACACAGAGCAGGAAACAGGCCTGTATACACCCAACTTGTCTTTTATCTAATGTCTTACGGCAGTTTTAAATAACATTTTTAAGGGGCCGAGTTTTTTCACCTACATTCGTCATACTGCGTTATATCTGCTGTTATCATATTAGATTCAATTCAGCCAGATCAGAGATGGAGCCCGTCTAATGATTACATGCTGCAGTGTCGCTTTAACCATGTGGGGAGATACAAATCAGGAGTGCTGGTGTGTGCAGCTAATACACTGTGAACAGTAAGAGATGGCTCACCCTGGGATAATGAGTTATCCCCCTAAGCCCTGCGCTCGGTCCCCTGACATCTAGCCTTAATAATTGGCTTTCCTGCACACGCACACACACACACACACGCGCGCACGCGCACACACACACACACACACACACACACACACACACACACACCCAGCTGACCCTCAAAAAAAACCCTGTTACCCCGTTTACTTCTTAAATCCGGCCTCTAGCTTTTGCCTCCCCAACTAACCCACAAACCCATAGGCCTCTTTCTCGCATGTAATGCTCCAGCAAGCAGCGTGCACTAGTTAGAAACCACAATGCTACTGAAACGTTGAGAAACAGCAGGGCTCCACATTTTGAGTAACCCAAGTGGGAATTGCGCTTATTTGTTTCCAGGGATGAAGGAGACTGGCAAATGAACCCTCACGGGAGGGAAACTGGTGTGTACTCCTCTTCTCTTCTTCCCGGCTCCGCCTGGCCCTGGAGTCTTCATTATGACCAGAATAGACACCTTCTTTTTAGCGTGTTAGCACATTCTCAAAACAAGCCGTGGACCTCAGGGACTCAGAGGTGCAGCAGGAGACTTGAGAATTGGGAATTTCTCCTCTCCCGTCTGCTGCGGTGAAGTTGTTTGCCAGCAGCAGTCTCTCTTGACCGGTAATAGCATTTGTAAGTGGAGAAGACTGACATGGACGAGGGAGATGGATTTAAGGGCTGCCGGGCTTTCTTGTTCATTGATGCACGTGAGGGTTGAACAGGGATGTGTTTTGTGTGCAGACTGCCAAAGAAGAGATACATTGTCTATGTAAGGGTTAGTTAGCTTTGAAGACTGACGCCTCTGTGCATGATGTGGGGACTTTCCTTCATTGTGCTTGCCCAAAGACGGCTAACAGAGAGAATTAAAACACACTTGAACCTGGCAAAGCCTGCCTTTTGTCTCCTGGCAGATGTCCCAGTAAGCTCACCCACATAGAGCAGGAGTCAACAGCTGTTATTGTTGATATTGATTGTGATCTTGCATGAGGAATTGCCTCCTCTGACCCCTAAGTACAATATCACATGCACCTGGGGCTGCTAATACTTCGCTTAGCATTTGAATGCTAATGGACGGACGTTCTCGTAGAGCCCTGTTAGCTCAGCCTGCTCCCACAGGAGTTGGTCCAGGGGGAGCAGTGTGTCAGTGAGATGGAAGCCGCTGTGACAGGCTGCAGCTCTGCAGAGCAGGCTGCTGTCTCAGCCCAGGGGAACTGGGTCCCATCTACACCTCTTTGGCAGGTAAAGGATTTAGCTGGCTTCACTAAGGGGGAGGAGGAGCCCTCGCTCCTGTCCCTAAACCCCTGTGAGGCCTGGGGAGAGTTAATTACAGTTTATGTATGCACTGTCATCCCCCATGAGCCTCTCTGCCTCTGGAGCAGCCAAGCTGACTGCTGGTTTCTGAGCACTTTGTTCTGTAGGAGGAGGTCCCTGCAGAGAAACACCCTGGATGGAGCTTATTAGCTATTGTTCTGTGAGACTTCAACATTGTACAGCAGTCGTTTTTCATTCTTTGGATTAATTCACACTTTGGACATAATGAAGTCCACCCACGGCTTCTAATGGCAGGTAATTGCTGGTTTTTGGCAATTACTGAAAGTCCATAAAACTAATCCTGACCTTATCAGACAGTAAGCTAATGTGCAGCCGTCCTTCACGCTACATGCAAAAGTGAATTAATGAATGCAGTGTTGTTATCCTGCAGTGTCCTTTAATATGCACTAATAGTTAGCATGAGCTAATGAACACATACCAGTTTTTTTCACAAGGATAGATATTATTTAAGCATAACTGTGTAGTTTTAACTTCTTTGTGAAAGAACATTTGTCACCTTTGTACAAATGTCAAAAGTTCATTCTGCACAATTAAGCTACAGTTTGTTTGTAAATGCAATAGATCTGTAACTGGTAGCTACATGCAGAATTGTCTGATTAACTCAACTGACCAGAATATTATATATAATATAGATAATGTGTCCTACAAGTGCAAGTTCTGTCATCCAAAAATATTAACCTTGGAAATGTATCTTGTGTACAACACAAACTGATTCAGCCTGAACAAGAAAAACACATTTCAGATGTGCAGTTTCTCCTCGGGGAAGGCGCTAAAGGCTGCGTGAAAGGGCTTGGGAAGGAATCGGTGCTTGTACTGGCAACACTGCAAACCCCAGCAGGGCGTGTCAGTATGAGAAGGAAGAGTAGGAAAAAAATGGGTGTCAGTTTGTTGGTCTATCAGTTCAAAGCACACACACTGAGCACAGCAGAGCAGATGGCAGTTAGAAAGACAGTAGCCTACAAAAGGCCTATAGCTCACACACATTGTCTGCAGTGTTCATTCTTTGTGGTCGTTGTACAGATGTGCAGCTAAAGAGCTGAGTGTCTGTACTTTGTGTGTGTGTGTGTCAGGAAACCATGATCCTGCAGGGTGTTCTGACTTTTTCTAATCCATTAAAAGCGCATGTCCATTGCATTCACCAATATGTCAGAGAAAATTCATTTATGTTTCTGCAGTGTTGAGCATTTTGTTCAAGTGGATCACCAGCTTGAAAACTAAGTATTATTATTGGAGTTTTTGTTCACACAGTGTTTCTCTTTGTTTTACACAGTTCCAGATTTTGGGATCGATGTGCTCTCCACCAATGGCAGCCAGGAGCCTCACGGCCCAGGCCTCCTCAAGGTGTCAGGCCTAGAGCGCAGTCAAGAGAGGAGCCAGGAGAGCTGCAAGGACCCCCAACCCCCTGCATCCAGCACCCCCGAGCAGCCTTTGCCCGCCCAAGACCTCCCCCTTACCCAGCCACAGCCCCAGCCCCAGCCGTCCATCCCCCGGCCCCTGTCCCCTCATTGGACCCAGGCGAACGGCCCTACCCAGGCTCCGGCCTCAACCCACCTGCCCCCACGTTCAGAGGCTCTCCCCAGGCCTCAGACGCCCGCAGCCCTGCCTCTCGCCCAGGGCCAAGAGCCCTCGCCGCCCCCCCCTCCCCGGCCCCAGCATCAGCACCAGCACCAGCCTGAACTGCTGTCTCACCCCCGGCCACCACCTACGCCCAGCCTCCACCCACATCCACCATCGCCTGCCCTCCCAACTCACCATCCTCACCAACAGCATCCCAGCCAGGCGGGGCCCCACCGGCCTCCATCGCGCTGCCACCCCCGGCCCCTTTCTGCGTACAACGGCCTCAACCTCAACGGTCACAGGTACGGCTAACATCAGACTTCACACACCGACTGATCAGTTCATTACAGTGAAGATTCATGTCTCTCATGTCCTCGTCTGCGTCCTCGTTCTGATGCAGAAAATTACAGCAGAGCAGATAAAACCTCCACATTCATACAGACTAGTCACACATACTTGAAAACACTAGAATATCTCTTGAGCTGAAAGTACGCATGATGCCCTATCAGTATGTAAATTGCTATCAGGCAGAGCTTCAAGTCCCTGAGCCAAACAGTAGCAGCGTCTATTAACAGAGAAATAAAAGGGCCACACTGCTCCCTGAGTGCCTGTGATTTATTAGCCACCCACATTGTCACTGGGGCTCTGTACAGATTCCAGCCCCAATCAGTTATACTGGCATTACATGTGATAGTGTAGTATAACCTTGAATCAGTACTATATTGTTTTTATTTTATTGATGAGAAGTTATTTGTGCATGAGACCAAGAGGGAAGTTGTAATAATCTGTCTGGATAAAATGAATTCTTCAGAGGGCTGTTAAATTTCTCAAGTTCTTAAGAATCCTCAGTGGAACTCCGCTTTGTACGTTCAAATACACCATCATCACAGTAATCTTTCATCTGATTAAAAATAACAACAATAGAGCTGGTGCAGGGCTAAGTTTAGTGTGTTGTGTCCTATATCTGTGGAGGAGCACTGAGGCCTGTGAGACTCTTCATTAATTTAAGACTCCAGGACTCCAGCATAGCTCCTTCAGAACCCACTCAGTCCCAACAACAGCTCTGCCTCACAGGCTCTTAGGACTTGGCTTCACCTCCCACTCTCTGTGCCAGCTCTGCCAGTCTGCCAGTGCGCCGGCAGGGCCTGGCACCCGCTGTGAATAATCACGGCCGGGGCCCACAGCAAAGAGCGAGCGCTGCAAATGAGCTTTTAGGCTTTGTGCGTGGAGCTGTGGAGACGCAGGCTCTGTGGCTGCCCCTGGGGAAAAACCCACACACACTACAAAAGACTGTTTGCTTACACATGCATACACCCTCTCATCCCATTTCCGATGCACATGTTCACTACCTGGCTCTGGAGGAAGTGCCTTAACAGAAGCTGTTCAAAGACAGATGCTCATTGTGTTATGCTTGCCAGCGGTGGTTTATTTGTATCTGAGGGTGCTGAAAATGTGGTGTTTTTGCGGATCATGTTTGCCCTGGATTCTGTGAGGCACAAGAGAGAAGCAGGGAGGCGCTTGTAAATGGAGGACAGTTGAGGTGTGAAAACACTGTGCTGGGAATTGAACGTCGGAGCAGATGGAGATTAAGGGGTGTGGAGGAACAAGTGTTAATTTTGACTGATCACGCCTAGCTTAACCTGGCTCCTTTCTCCATCTTTCTCCTGTTTTTTTTCTCTCTCTTTCTCTTCGCAGCGGCAGCAGGAGCAGCACACCAGGCACCAAGCCCCACGGGCCCCCTGGTCCCTCCTTTCACCTCCCCCACCACCCGCCAGCTCCCGCGGCGGCCGCTACAGCAGCAGCCTCCGCCTTCCCCTTGCCCTTGGCGGCTAACCAGAACACCCCCCACAGCTTCCCCCCTGCCTTGCAGTCCTCGCCCCACCCACATCACCCCAATATGTTCGCTCCTCCAGCGGCTTTGCCTCCACCGCCACCACTGACGTCTAGCGCCCTGCCAGTACCTGGACACCCTGCTGCTGGGAGTGCCTACTCAGGTAACCATGACAGGCTGCCAGCAAATGTCCCCACACCGCCCCCAAGTGGTGTGGCAGAGGACTGCTTATTAGCCTGACAAAAAACAAAAGGCTAAGGTCCTATTTTAGCCAGTTGCTGCATCAGGGCTGTTGCCAGGCTGGTCAAGACATGAGAGTAAACAAGGAATCATTTCAGAGCAGTGTTTGATTTTAAAGTGGTTGAGATGTGGAGACAGATGGACAGCCAGAATGCTGCTCTGGTAATTATTTAAAGAAACAAGCAACTGAGTCCAAGATAATCCACATGTACTCCATGCCCGGGGTTTTGTGTGTTTATAGTCGTGCGGACAGTTCAAGTTCACACTGTTTGTCGTGCTCTGATTGATCGATTCTCACGCACCAGTAATATCCACCAGCAAGTCGGACCACATAGCAAAAGCGATTACAGACCCCGTGCACATTTCCACGCAGTGCTGTCTAGCTAAATGTCAGGGTCAGTGTGGGGGGGGGGCTCGCCTTCAGCAACCTTCCAAGAACTTCCATTTTCACCTGGAATGGTGTTCATGTGCGAGAAATCAATTTGGTCAATACGGAACGGAGCGAGCTGGATTTTGTTCAAAAGATACTAATGAAATTTTTATGAAGAGAAAATTCCACCCCGGCTCCCAGCCCAATAAAGCTTGAAATGAATGCAGAAAATATTGTAGCGAGTCACTGTGGAATAGGAAGGATAAGGTTACTCAAGAGGAGACATAATCTCTCAAGGCAGGTTTTGTTGAATTTAGAAGAAAAGCCAGTGATTACTTGAAATCCATTCTTTCTCCACAGGCTGTGCAGAGGTTATTAGAAAAACAGATGTTGTTCTCTCAGAGGGGCTGTAGCGTATCAAATCACAGCATTTGACAGTTCCAGCACTCAGACAGTTCTAATCATCTCAAGCCTCGCTCAAATTTAAAATGACATGCTGATAATCACAGTCATTTCCTGCTTGTTTCTCTTTTTAAATATAACTTTGACATGTCTACACACTGAGCTCCCTCCAGGGGTCTTTGATGGCTTCCAGCAGTACCTGGCAAAATGAGGAAAACTTTGATTTCACTGTAATTAAATTAACTAGAATATGTTTTAATTACAGAGACAAGTCTAATTACAGTTTTTCTTTCAGAACTTAACTATTCATGTTTAGATAAAGTTTCTTCTACCGCAACAAAACTCATACCATACGAGAGGTGGTAGGTGGCTGGGAGAAAACCTTACATAATGGCTTCTGAGGCCGTTAAGTGTCTATTCAGAGTCTGCTGTGTGAAAATGTTTGAGAGCTCTTGACAGTCCCCCTCCCCTCATTAACAAACCCAGTCCTAATCCTGCCCTCTTGCTTCTACTCCTCCAGAGCAAGACCTTCTGCGCCAGGAGCTCAACACCCGTTTCCTGGCCTCCCAGAGCGCCGACCGCGGCGCCTCGCTGGGCCCTCCGCCCTACCTGCGCACTGAGTTCCACCAGCACCAGCATCAGCACCAGCATCAGCACCAACACACCCACCAGCACACCCACCAGCACACCTTCACGCCCTTCCCCCACGCCATCATGCCCACCCCAGCACCGCCCATGGTGCGTACCCCTGCCAGAAATGTGAGGATAAGTAGAACGCAT
Source organism: Seriola aureovittata (assembly GCF_021018895.1). Taxonomy (NCBI): domain Eukaryota; kingdom Metazoa; phylum Chordata; class Actinopteri; order Carangiformes; family Carangidae; genus Seriola; species Seriola aureovittata. Next base: position 21,951,426 of record NC_079378.1, on the reverse strand, counting down.
GTGAAAAACTCTTACCATAAACAAAGTTTTTATGTCTTCTAATAATGACTTTTAAATATGCAAAGGAGTTGGCGGGCATGGCACTGAGAGTGTTTTCATTCTGTGGGTGTGAGAGTGAAGATTTTACAGTTGTACATGTGTGTGAGCGGCACACTGTAGGGACCTGTGAGCTTCTATGGCGGCCTTTCAATGATGACCATGTGTGTCCATCCACACCACAATGATGTCTTTATTCTCCCAGAAAGCCTTTCTAGTGTTTTCTCTGGCATACTCTGGGCCTCCAGACTTGAACGCCGTTATTTTCTAAATTGGCAATAACTTGCCCAAAGCATGTTAACTTCAGAGCCAGCTCTCAGAACATAATACACTTAATTCATTCTGAATTTAATGACATCATTTGGTCCTGTTTGAGGGTTTTTATTACTGGCAAATGCCTTATGTTAAGAGCCCCGGTGTTTGTTGGGGGAGACCACAGGCAATGGGTGGCTGGACCTAAAACTCCCATCCACACACACACATTCATAACAGCCTGGCCCAGAGAGGGTTTGCTTGGCTCTGATGATACCTCAAAGGCAGCACGGCGAAGCCTCTGACAGCTAATGAGGCCATAAAAAGCCTCTTTATGGCTGCAGTGTTTAGTCTTGACTGGGGAAATATTCGCCCTGAGCTTGTGCTGCACCACTAAAAGGAGACCAAATGAGACACAGAGCCCATGCTAGTTTACAAGGTCTTCACATGATCATGAAAAGGGGAGGATGAAAACGGTCTAGCTTGGGAAGTGGTTGAACTTTGACACCCAGTTGAAATCTGTAATCATAATCTCAATCTGTGACCATGTTCCTAGTAAATTACAATTTGTGCTGTATTCTGTGTTGGCCTGAAATAACCCTGAAATAAGCCAGTGTACATGTGTAGGTTATCATGTGTTCTCTACATATTTGTACTTAGCTCTGTTTCATTTCTCCTACAGTTTGACAAATACCCAACAAAAGTTGACCCCTTCTACAGACACAGTGTGAGTTTCCCTACTGCGTACTATCTGTCTGCAGAGCACTTTGTTGTTTGCCCATTATACCATTCCAGCCCATGCTTGTGTGTGTGTGTGTGTGTGTGTGTGTGTGTGTGTGTGTGTGTTGGATGTTCATCTCCTCTTCCTAATGGATACTGTAAGCATCCTAGCTGTACCATCTCACCCTTCAGCCTCAGCAAATGTTGTGATTAATGAAACAATGTTGGATTCTTAGACCTTGGAGCACAAGATTTATTGTGCATGCACGTAACAGAGAAATTATTGTGCATAGAAATGAATACAGAAGGAGACACTGGCTGCGTTACAGAGGAGACTGCATTATTACCAGAGGAATACTATAGCTTTGTCTTGCTTACTACTCTGCATTTGTATTTGTCTGCTAACAGCAGTGGCTCACTCAATATTACTCACTAAAGGGGACTTACTATAAAGCTTCCACATACGTGCTGGAATGCTTTTTCTTCAAACTGTCCCTCAGCTGAGATGAAGATTTGAATGTCAGATAAATCATGTATTTATATTCAGATCAGCCCAGGGTCAAATGGATGTTACAGAGTGTTGGTAGTTTGTTTTTAAGACTTTCATTTCTTATTCTCAGTATTTCCTCAGTCTTATTATGGTGGCATCAAATACCCTGAAGCCGGTTTGTCTCTATAAACCTTGTGATGTCGTAAAACATGATGCACACAAGTTGCATTTAAAACCTTCCAGCGTAGCCTCAAGAGCTTCTAATAACTCGTCCTGGCTTTGAATAATTTTGTTGCACCATCCATGATTAAATGAAAGTTGAGGATGAAAAAACATTCTCTAATTCCACTAAGGCTAATATGACTGACAAGAACAATTACACTGAGTAGTTGATTACATGTCTTTCTCTACAGGATAATTTTATGGAAGCCTTGAGCACTTGTTTGGTTTACATGCATTTTGCTTGTATTACAACATTCTAGTTTTCATATCAAAGGAGTGTTTTCCCTTATTTAAATCCACTGGGAATGAGCAGGGAATATTTTATAAACTTGCAGTTCGTGAAACATGTAGGCAATCGTCTGTAACTTCCCCCATCTCAGCAGTCTTTGAAAATTCTGACTGGATGTTGCTCATCTGTCACTATAACCTGTTTGCTGCATCTCCTCCTCTGACTCATGCAGCTGTTGTCCTGCATCTCAGTGACAGACAGAACCATCCTCACACCTCCTCTCCCTCTTTTCTTCCTCAGCTCTTCCACTCCTACCCACCGGCCATGTCTGGCCTTCCCCCTGTCATCCCTCCAACCGGGCCCTTCGGCTCGCTGCAGGGCGCCTTTCAGCCCAAGGTAAAACGCGCATCGACACCACCACACACCTACAGAAAAACAAACTAAAGATAGGAGTTATTTACAGAGTATCTTGTTTCGATCTGTGTCTGGTGCTCTCTAGACCTCTAATCCACTGGATGTGTCCACAAGACCTGGAGCCGTCCCACACACATTCTTACAGAAGGACCCCAGGGTAAGAGCACATACACACAACACTCGCAGTGTAGAAGTAACCTTTAGCCTCTCTGTATATGTTGCATAAGCCTTCAAGTTATCAGGTGAAGGCTTTCAAAACCAAATTAAGTCACTGTAAAGAATATTCATATACAGTTAGTTTCTAGACAACATAGACGTCAGCGTATGTGTTCCTGTTTCAGCTGCCATGTTTGTCTTATTTGTATGCAGATCCCCGTTTCACACTCATGTGTTAATTACTCCTGAAATGATTAATTTCAGAGGGACATTTCAACATTTCTATTTGGACCATAATGAATACTCCACACAGAGACTAATTAGAGCCAGGATGATTGAAAACAAAAAACTCAACCTGTTTTTCTCCCCCTCTCTCATGTAGCTAACGGATCCATTTCGGCCCATTCTCAGGGTGAGTGCTCACTCCCTACAGTGTCTCGGCCTCTTGCTCCCTCACACACACCATAATAGCCATGATGCCTTGAAGGGTTTTTGCTAATGAAGTTAATAGTGTCTTTAATTAAATGAGCGCTGTATTTGGAGGCTGAGTGCACTAGTTTCCTCAACAAAGCTCATTGTGGAGATAAGTGCATCCTCCGGATGTGGAAATGCAATTTTTAGACTTTAAACATTCATCACTTGACAGCTGTAATCACTGTACTGACCATATCTTAAAGTTCCTCTCCAGACATGTTTATACTATGTAAAAGTCTCTGCTATGATTAATATTTTATCAAACATAGATTTTATTGAAAAATCTGGATCAGGCCTTTTGCCTCGCCCACCAACTGCTTGCTCCAGGTGGACAGGTGAAAGAGCAGAGAGTAGCAAGATGGTTAGAGGAGGAAACGTCAGAGAGACTCAGCCACATGTTTGAGCCTCAGCCAGACCCAGACTCAGAAGTTTATTGTAAATCGGCGACTACAGAGACTAATCAGAGCAGTTAGCGTAGCTAATTGGTTATGTTGTTTGTTAGCTTGTAACTGGCAGTGGCTGACACAGTGTTAGTGGTTGTGCTAATGCAAACTCTGTCTGTCTGTACTAACAAGGGTTTGGTGACTGGTGAAGGAGCAATGTGTATCAAGATGATTAGTGTTAGAGGAAACATCGCATGAGGAGTCTGTTGAGACCAGAATTGCTAATGCAAACTCTCGCTCTCTGTACGGACAAGGTTTCGGGTTTATTTAGCCCCGCCCCCCCATCCCCACAAGTTGAAAGGGTTGGTTCACTGCAGTTATGGTGTTGACTGTTTATCTCTCATGACATGTCTTATATAAAAACATCATATGGATGTTAACAAGGTTAAACACTTTCATTGGAGGGGTTTTATAAACAATATATGATCAAAGCTGCTACATGGAGCTGTACCATATCTAAGTATCAGTATGCCATTCTCAGATAAAGAGAGGGTAAAGAGAAGGGTGTGCTGTGTTCATGTCATCTGACCGTTCAATATGATTGTATGAGGCAAAGTTAATTTGCATTGACAATGAAATGCATCTATCAGATGTGGTCTAAAAAACCTTGAACATCAGACTGACATGAGGAATATGACCCTATTATTGGGTTCAAAGATGAATACAGCAGAGCTTATAGATGATGATGATTAATGATTAACAGATGTAAACAGCTCCACACTTTTATGTGAATGACAGATACAAGTTTACACATAAGAGTTCATTTGTGACATTGTGTTTTTGTCTTGTGTTTACAGAAACCAGGGAAGTGGTGCGCCATGCATGTCCATATCGCCTGGCAAATATACCACCACCAGCAGAAAGTGAAGGTGAGGACTCGCCTGACTCCTCTCTCTCTGCACTGTACCAAATCTATGTATTAACACAGTGTGAAGTTAGATGTGTTCCACTTTCATCCTACATACTACCTGTATACAGAATACATAGTTGAGGTAAACTGTTTTTACAGGTAGTACACAAGAAATCAACATACTTTACTCTTAGCATGCAAAGAAAAACCAAACTGCAACTTTAAGATGCCACTTCACAAAGAGACTGAAATGTTTTTTCCAAAAATGTAATATTATTTCTCATTTTCTGACAAGTTCCTGGAGCTGATTCACCATCACTCTGGGCGACTAGTGTACATCAACAATTAACTCAAAAAAATCAAGGGTTTGTTAAGTCTTCATACTGACTGCATCAGTTCAGTATATTTCTGAATAATTAATTCCAGAAAGGAGTCATCTTTTCTGTTTCTCTTCTTGTTGCTTTTCTTAATTACAACTGTGGTTACAATTGCACACTGATATCAAAAGAATATTGTAAAGATAAAAGCTGATCTTTCTACTCATTTGATAGTGATTCTACTGTTGCAAGTCCCTTAACAAAATACTGTTCAGACAATTAAAATGACAAGTAATTTAAATTGTATGGCTTCTGCAGCAATAACAACATCATTTGTTGGGAGTATAATGATTAAGGAAAGTCACTGCTTGGTAAAGGAGTGTAGCCTGGCAGTCAGTGGGACTCAAAATGTATCCTTGTGCCCAACGTAACACAAACAATAACCTGTAAAATACCCAGTGGAACCTTTGCAGCTGTGTGAAGGGTTTTACATGTGTTTCTCTGTGTCGCTCTGGCGTCTTCCAGCAGCAGATGCAGGTCGACCCTCACAAGCTAGACTTCGGCCTCAAGCCTGAGTTCCTGAGTCGACCTCCGGGCCCGGGGCTCTTTGGCGCCATCCATCACCCCAGCGACTTGGCTCGGCCCGCCACGCTCTTCTCCGCTGCAGGTGATTGTGTCAGATCTCTGGGTAGAGAGATTGATTGATGGTTAACACCAGTAGCCTCTGACATACAGCTGCAGTCGATCAGTTCCTGCTGTTCAGAGTGAGCTGTTGTCTGTTCACGTTATTGTTTCTGAGTTCAGCTGTGAACGATACAAGGCAAAACATCCAACAGGGTTTATCCACAACTTGAAAACAATAATGATGTCAACCACTTACTGACTGCACATAGAATAATTAACATGTCGTTGGTTTTTCTGGAGCTTTCAATCACATTTTTTTGCCTTGTTTTCCCCAAAGGAGGCAGTGTCATGTCTCTATGAGATGTGGCTGATGGGAATGGCATTAATTTTGCAGATATTTGGTCACAAACCAAAGTATTGGACAAATTAAAACCCTGACCTGAAGAAAGATTTAAAGGTCATCTTAAAGAGGGACCTGAAATATCTGAACCAAATTCTGACCTGTTTGTGGCGCCAGATTAAAAGTCAGGGGGCTTCATCCTCTGGGGATCTTGAATGTCTTTACAAAACTCCATTTTGTTTTTGAGATATCTCAGTCTGGACCAAAGTATGTGTTGAATGACATACCAACACTGCCATCCTGAGAGCCTCACCTTTAGCACGGCTACAATATATCAACAGATATTCTTTTTCTTATGCATAAACACACAAAATATATAACACATTTTGAGAAATAAACTTGTTAATGCTCTCAAGACAATGTGCAATGGAGAAACTATTTCTAAACTACCTACCTTGTATCATAGTCTTAGTCACCTCCGTGGTTGATCGATGTTTCTGTGATGCCTTCTGTCTCTCCCTCCTCAGGTCCTACACACCCATCAGCTGGTCCCTTCGGCCATCCGCCCCACCATCCTGGAAACTTCCTCACCCCAGCATCTCACTTAGGTAAGAGGACTTTTCAGTTGTTCTCGGTGTCACTCTGAAAAAGGAAAGTTAAGATGTCGATTAGATGCATGGTAACATGATGTGTCTCCCATCAGAACCTTTCGCAAGACCTGCATCATTTGGAGGACTGGGCTCTCTCAGTTCATCAGCCTTCGGAGGACTGGGAAATCCAGCACTAAGTGAGTTTTAACCTCATGAATGATGCAGTAATATTTAGTGGTTATCACTTAATGTTTCTACAGCTGTGATGCAACGTTTAGTTATTGTTACTGATGTTGTATAAGAACAATGGAATTAAGATACAGACCAGATCAAGTTGTCGAGATGCTCATTTAACTTGCGTCCTTCCGTGTTTTTCCACGTGTTGAATCCCTAACAGCGGCAAATTCAGTATTCGGCCATAAAGATGGCCCCAATGCACAGCAGCACTTCAACAGCAGCAGCAACAGCAGCCACCAGGAGCCGTGGAACCGCCTGCACCGCACGCCGCCCTCCTTCCCAACACCACCTCCCTGGCTGAAACCCGGAGACTCTGAAAGGAGCACCTCAGTCAGCTCACATGAAAGGGACCGAGACTCTGACAAGCGGGACCCGTTGGTCGGTAAAGACGACAAGGACAGGTGGGTGCAGTACAGCAGAGACTCTACCATGACTCCTGTTTCCTTTGTTACCTCATTATTTCTCTTTATATTCTGCATGTTCATGTTTTTTACATGAGTTTTAATTTGGAATAAAAATTGTCCTAGTTAATCTTTTGAACAAAAGTTAGTGGTTCTGATGGGAGGACTGTGTTTGTATATCTAGGGACTCTGTGGAGAACCGCCACCTGAGCCATTCGTCACCAGTCCCTGTAAACCCCATTAGCCTACTTGGCCACAGCCGGCCTCCAGAGCACCACAGGAACCACTTGCCTCCTGCTTCTGGAGAACCTCAGAGGGACAAGGAGAACAAGGCAAAAGACAGGGAGCGGGACCACTCTGAGTCCTGGAAAGACAATGGCACAGACGACCACAAGCTCAAAGACAACCAGCACAGCGACAAGGACACACCTGTCATCCACGATGGCCGGGTGTCAGAGGACAAAGTGTCCAACAGGGGGACGGCGTCCCCGTACGTCCGACAGACCAGCCTCGAACGGCCCAACAGCAGCCTGAGCAGGGAGGTCCTGGAGAAGAAGGTGGAGCTGCCGTACGAGCACCAGAAGAAGAGCAGTGAGGTGAAAGTGAAGGAGGAGAGGAAAGAGGAACAGGATGGAGCTACAGAGAGGCCAAGTGAGCACCCAGCACAGGCGCCCTCCACGCCAAACCTCCACCCCCCCTCCTCGATGCCTGTGCCTATGGGCATGGCTGGTGTCCACCCGATCAACAGCATCAGCAGTCTGGAGAGAACTCGAGTGGTGGCGCCCTTCATGGGTATCAGCCCCATCCCAGGAGCTGACAGGTTCCCCTACCCTGCCTTCCACTGGGACCCAATGAGGGACCCCTACAGGGGCCTGGACATTCACAGACGGGACCCTTTGGCCAGGGACCTGCTGCTAAGAAATGACCCTCTGCACCGGCTGGCGGCGCCACGCCTCTACGAGGCCGAGCGCGCCTACAGGGACCGTGAGCCTCATGACTTTAATCGTGACCACTCCCACCCTCTGGCCCTGGAGCAGAGGAGGGAGCAGGAGCGCGCCCACCTGGAGGAGCGCGACCGCCTCAACATGCTCAGAGAGGACTATGAGCACGGGCGCCTCCACCCTGCAATGCACCATCCTGCCCTTGACGGACACCTTCCGCACCCCGCCCCGGGCCTCATGGCCCCTGGACTCCCGGGCATGCACTTCTCCAGGGTCAGCCCCTCAGCCGCAGCAGCCGCAGCCCATCAGAATGGTATCCTCAACAAAACACCGCCCACCGCCTCTCTGAGTGCCCCGCCCCCACTCATCCCCACATTGGGTGCCCGGCCCGGCTCGCCCAGACGGACTACTCCCCTGGCCACAGATATCAGAGACAGGCCGGCTCACAAAGACATCGAGGCACGGTGAGCTGAGCTTCAGCAGACTCGGTGCCCCTTCAGCCCTGTGCCTCACTAACACTGAACTCACACCAAGCACTTAGCTTTGGGCAAAGCAAGACTGTAATATAGCTGTGAATAACTTATGTGGGCAGAGCCATGCCCACACAATGAATTGTTTTTGTATAAAACTACAAAGAGACAATAATCATGGAACAAAAAATAAATTTTTAAGATTTTTTTTCCAGTTTGCTCTAGCTTTTTGTGTTGATTCTTCCTCTTGTACAGCAAAGTGATGTGGAGTAAGAATGAACAGTTTTGGAATGTACAGGTACTTTAGCACTGACAGCAAAGTGTGTAGATAATGTGTACAGTCGCTGTGCTCACGCTGTATGGATTAAAAATCATGGTACAAATATGCAAAAGGGTGTTTTGAAAGCTTTACTTTGAACAAATGTAAACAGAGGAGTGTTACGGTGGTGATTCAGAATGTGCTTTTTGCTATTTCCTTTTTTTTTTTTTTTTTTCTCATTTGGTTGACGCAACTGATTAGCATTGTACCAGAGACCCCATATTCAACTATGCAACAAAAATGTCTGGGCTCCCTTTCTGAAAGCTGGCCTTCTCACCACTACTGACTGTGCACCAATAAAGGACAGAAAGCTGTATTCTCTCCACAACTCAGACTTGACAAACACTGGGTCCCTGCAGCCGGAGACGAGCTTGAACTGGGTCCACGCAGGGTTTGTAGGCAGCAATTTGGATTAAACAAAAATGTTTTGAGAATTGGTTTCTCAACTATGATAAATTGTGGTGACAATCCTAGAAACCGCTGATGGAAGTATTGCATTTCAATTGATTTTTAATGTAAAAAGCCAGCAGCACAAATGTTAAGATTACTACCCCTCACCCCCCATTCTTCCTTCACTCAGTCTTGTTCTGGGGAGAATGCAGCACATTAAACACAATGACAGCACATTAGCCCTACTGAAGGAGTGTAAAGTACATGTTTTGGAAATAGGTTCTGTTGGTCAAACAGTGTATTAAAGTGCTTTCCTAAGTTGTTGTACCTACAAAATCAAAAGACAAAAAAGCAAGTCTAAACTATGGACAGTTTGTTTCTAATGAGCAGAGATCTATTTTAGTAGTCCACTGAAGGTTTAGTTGTGCGCTTCAAACTCTGTGATATCATGTTGTGCAGTGTTTTTTAATCCAACATAAAAATGTCCACCGGAGCCATAGTGGTTAGTTGATGCGTATTTCAAAAAGATTGTTAAATGAGAAAGTTTTTTTGCTGTTTACCATGTACAGGGAAAAAAAAAGAAGTCTTTCTAGATCATGTACAAAAATGAGAAAAAATGAAGCGACTGAATCTTCAGCATGCTCCTCATTTAAACTTGTGTTATGTAAATTGTGCCATGTTATTAAAAAATGTGTACTAACTCTGTTTTTGGGCTTTTATTCCTCCGCCCACATACACTGAACTGAGCAAACAAGCTATATTTCTTTCTGACACTCCACATTTACACATTTAACGACTTCCAACATTAGACTCCCAAAGAGGATAAACTACTTCAGCTACAACTTACATCTGCTTCATAAGTACTTTAAACACTATTAATTGTGTAGTTATGAAGCCGCTATAAGGATTTTAGCACTTATTACAGGCACCTCTGATCAGGCCATCAATCGCCTAAAGAGCCAGAAGATGAAGTTCGCTCGGCACTGCTGACTTATTAGAAAATTGCTTGGTAACAGTTAAAGCTGCAGAAACATGATGCATCACATCAGCTACTTGTGCTTGGTTCAGTAACAGTGCTTTAAACATCAGCAGCCTTCACCGGGTGAATCATGGCACGGTACTTGTGTATTCATCAGAGGATGCAAGCGTTATTGACATTCCCATTACACTGAATAACCACAGCATTCAGGCAACATTCTCTGATTGATATGAAGCGCCGTGTCGCCGACGCACTCAGGCCATGCATCAATCAAATGTTGGCTCGATCTGTTACTGGTGGGAAATGTGGGTTGCCTGCGTTTCCTCCTGCCAAGTAAATGCCTCCTGCTCCTGGGACAAACGCTAAGTTTCCTCACAGACCTGCGCACACGAAACCTCCAAATACAGTGTAGTTCAGGCTTCTGACCAGGAGAGGGAGTCAAACTGCTAGAAACAAACATGTAACAAGAACGCCCTCATAACTGCTCCAAGATGATACCACAATCCCATCATGGTCTACAACTATTTTCATTCGAGCAAACGATTAACCAAGTAATCAGTTTTGATGATCAATTAATTTTTGAAGTTTCTGTGGTTCCAGCTTCTCAAATTTGAATATTTTCTGGAAATCTTACTCTTCTATGATTATGAACAACTATTTAAGTCATTAAATTCCAGTCATTCTCTGGTTTAAACTTCTTAAATGTGAGGATTTGCTGCATCTCTGTATTATATGACTTTGACTTTTGTACTGTTGGTTGGACAAAAGACATCTGACACATCACTAACGGTTCTGGAAACTTGTAATGGACATTTCTTTCACAATATGCAGGCTACCTTCTCATATGTTATAGACCAGACAATTAATCTAGTCCATTCATCAGGAAAATAATGGGTACATTAAATCGAAAGAGAATAATTGTTAGTTGCAGCCCTGATTTTCATTAGTGATTAATCTGCTGATAATTTATTCAATTGATCATTTAGTCTATAAAATATCAGGAAATGCTAATTAAAATGTCTCCAGAGAACATTCAATTTAAGTCCAACCAACAGTTTCAAATATTCAGTTTACTATCATAGAAGAAAAAAAAAAGAAGCAAAGTTTTTTCTTAACTAAATGACTTGACCATTGACAATTTATTGTTGCAAATTAGATTAATTTATCATTTAATCAACTCATCTTTCAGCTCTAATCTCATGTTTCTGACCAGGTCAGAACTAACTCCTTGCAGCCTGGTCAGCAGCTCAGACACCATGTACAATACATGGAGGTATGTCATCTCCCTGAGTCATGAAATCCACTTCCAAACTCTACATCACACCTATTGTGCTCAGCCAGAGCCACTGCCTGCTTCTATCAGCTATTTCTGGCACAGCCTATTCTAAGCACTGACCAACAAAATCCTAAACTCCCTGAGTAAACTGCTTTTGGATGTTGCTACAAATCCTCCCTCCGCTGGACAGAACCTGTCTTTTCAGCCTCCGCTGCAGGTTTCATGTATCTAAGCTTCTTGCCTCGATTTGCCTCGTCTGTCACTTCCTGTCAGGGTGCAGAGACAGTGTGGGGCTGGGGCAGCGCTCGGATGGACAAAGAAGAGAAAAAGCCTGTGTGTGAGAAAGCACACAAATAAAACACAGTGGGTGGTTTTGGACTTGCACAAGCCATAAACTGATTATATAACATTTTATTTAAAAGAATATTAAAAGATTATCAATTCATAAAAAGAACTACTGGAAAATCCTACAATTTTCATAAATTTTTTTTTGGAAAAGATTCATAAACTGATGAAGCATCCAGTTTTCATTTCCTCAAAACTACACAGTCAGCCAGAGTCGTTTTCATTGATCGAAACTGCAGCCAGATTTAGTTGTTGTCAATAATCAGATGAAGTTACCGCCTGAAAGGAACAGAGAAGCTATTAGTCTGCAAAGAGACACACTATCCACTGTGGTGATCGACAGAACCGGGTGTCTGACGAGGTGAAAACAGGATCCAGTTAATGCAGCTTCTTTATCAAACAACACACACAACTACAACCGAGAGCCGTGATGAGACAAAAGCAGTCAGCAGCAGCTCTGGTGTTTCACATATCAGTGAGTAATGATGTCTTCACTCCAGACATTACAGAGGTTTCATGGAGTGAAAACCTGATACTGATCCAATTAAAAACACTGAATTAACTTGTTAAACTTAATTATTTTCATTACTGATTAACCTGCCAGTTCTCAATCAATCAATTACTCCCGCCTGGAACCTAATGCAGTTAGACATTACAAAGTTTGGGCTCTGTGGATTCAAGTCACTGGAGCTGCACACTCATTTCTTTTAGATTGGTTTTATTTTTTATACGTTTAGACAGCTCAGACAGGTCGTTATAAACAGAGCAATTTAGTTTGTTTTTGAATTAAGTCTTTTGTATCACTGTGTTACACATTTCATTCCGGATTCCTGTGTAATTCTAATTTTGTGATATATCTTGTGTTGTCTGTCTTGGTTAGGACATTTTAATCTCATGGAGGCTTTGACTGATTAAATAAATGAATAAATTTAATTGTTTTGGTCAGAAAAAAAAAAAAAAAAAAAAAAAAAAAAAAAACTTATGCCCATCACATTTACACAGAGCCCAAGGGAACATTGTCAAACTATTTGTTTTGTCCATCCATCCGTCCAAAACCAAAAAAGCATTGGCAATGATAGACAATTCAGAAAACCAACAAATACACACTACTAAAAAGCTTAACATTTCAATACTGCTGTTTTTGAATAACAGTTTGATGCAGTTATTCAGGTTTAACTGTCTACGTGTTTGGTGCTAAATAAAAGGTGTTTTTTCTAAAACAACATTCAAGTTGACCGTTTTGAATGACAACACCTGACAACACTATCACGTCCCTCTCATCATGTAATTTTGCTTGTTGTACACATGGTGGCATCAGTGTACACGCCAACAGTGTAAGGCGAGGCAACAGTAGCAACACAGTTTCAAAGCAGAGATGCTGTACAGCAGGTATAATACACAGTGGCCTTGTCATCTCTTCCTACCTGAGTGAGTCGAACCAGTCTGGCAGGTTGACTTCCTCTGACCAGAAGTATGTGCTTGGTTACGTGCCTGGATTGACATGAACGGTGTCGTCACACATGCTGCACAACTAGAAGAGCAGCATGGCATGCTAGATGCTCATTGAGTGTCTTGTTATTCTGCTTGAGCTCAGCTAAGAGGCAAATAAAGCCACGGTCTTCACTCGTCAGCTGTCTGAACCATGGAGCCTGGAATTCATCCCAATACCGAGAGTCATCTGTCTCATAACTGGTGGCACACCTCTCTGCGCCTCAGAGCTCACATAATATCGGCAAACAAGAACATCTGACGCCTCAAAGCTATTGTCAACAAAACCTGTCTCTGGGAGATGACTAGTCTGGGTTATGCAAGAGGCAGGGGATCATAATAAGAGGAAGAAAAATACCTGGGATGACCCTATAGATATTCACCATCCCCTCCTAATAATATGTACTATACATGTTTCCATCACCTTAATCTCATGTAGCACAATGCATCAGCTCTGGCTAATACACCATCCTTTTCCCCTAGAAAAAACAGCTATTACAGAGGAATGCTTATAGTCTTTTCTCCCTGCTGACAACAGTTCTAATCACAACCAAACAAACGCGCTTGGGCGCTCCTAAAAATACTTTCCTGTTTTAAATGGGACGGCATCCCATTCTCAGTGGTAACGTTCCCCCGGTGTTTCCACTCTCCTGAGAAAAAGCCTATAAACGCAGGTCTAACAGTACCGCCGCCGGTTCTTCTACTGTATTAAGCAAATGCTGAGGCATCTCAAACCGAGTTCATTCGTTCATCATTAGTTGAATCGTTTAAAGGGGGTAAAACATCCAAGTGGCGGGTGGGGTAAATGTTACATTTCAGGCAAGGATGAGATCAAAAGAGTAAAAGCCGGCCTCAAATATGAAACGCTGTATTAGTGCACAGTGGATCCAGCCCTCCCGTGAACCCCGGGAAATTAGCATAATGCTTTAGACGCACGTATCCAATAATCTTTCACACTGACTGCTCACAGTGGTCAGAATGAGACGAGCTAATCTGGCTGCTCTGTCAGAGCCACATGTACATTTCTGAGGAGAAGATGAGGCCGTAGATCCCCTGTTTGCTTAAACTGCAATGTAAATATATTCTGACACCAGGTTCAAGCCAACTGTAGCTGTACGCCCTTACAAAAATAGACAATTGTTTTCTTGACTTTAATGGATTCTTTTGATCCTCCCACATCACTGTTCATACTGTACATGTGTTGTTTGATGTCTGAAGTAATCGAGGGGATGACTGAAGCCTTAGGCCCTCAAAATGAAAACTTGAGTATCTGAAGATCACGACACAAGCCATAGTAAGAAGCTGTAAATACATTACAAGACACCGTGTGTCAATATGCTCTCAGCCAGTGGGAGAAAAACACTTGAGCACTGCCTTTCTGTAAGCAGTGGAGAAAATAAGTACGTTCTCACACAGCCATGACCTTCAAAGACACAAACACAAGGTACAGTGTAACAAAGCAGAGAATAACTGCTGCTTATCACAACAAATTAAGACAGTAGCCTTTCTACGTGTATTCTTTCTTGTAAAATAAGATACTCAAGGTTCGTCTGTCTGATCCTGATATTATCTGACCATGGAAACAATGCAACTTAATCCTACAAGTCTTTTTATTTTATTTCCACCAGGATGGATTCAGATGACCTTCAGACACCTGATGCAGCAGGGCTTCATTAGCTGTGAGATTTAGCTGCACCAGTGCAGACTGATGTACTTTAATTATTCCAGGAGCTGCTTTTCCTGCACCAGAACATTTCACATGTAATGTAATATTATGTGAATGCATACAGACGTAACATCTGGTGTCTAGGGTCCGACCTCAGTACAGTGTTTCATATCTATAGATGTCCCTTAATGTTAAGCTTTCATTAGTACTTTATTATTACTTTGTCCTTAGGAGCCACCAAATCTCAGTCCTCATTGGCATACACCACCAAGCCAAACACAGCAGAGACTGGGGACTGACAATTAATAATTTCCCCCCAAGAAAACGCACAAACAGAGCACATACCAGCCATTGTGTGGAGTCTATTATGTGTAGGCCATTGGAATAAGCTAACATGTTAGCTACGGCTAGTTCCGGTATTAGCTTTGGCTACATCTTCATATGAAATGATTTCACAATCAGTGTCATAAAAGCATCGAACAGAGTCGAACAACAGATCAATAAGGAATAATAATTTCACATTCATTTAAGGCACATTTGCTGTAACATCTCACATTGTTAATGATCAATTTGCATATTTATCTGGGGGTATTGGAGTGTCAAATCAATGCATCAGGGATCATAGGCCTAGAGCACATGTATTTCTTACTCATAGATGCAACAATACTGAAAGGGGTGGGTATTTTTTCTTCAGCACTGGGTCTTTTTTTTTCTCCCACTACATGAATATGAATTAAGAGCTCATACAATCACTGGATCTTTTGTTGCAAATGTAATGAGATCTCAGTCAGCAGCCTTGTTCAGATAGGCAGATTGATAACAATGGAGGAGCCAGAAGGGAAGAGGTGGAAGACAAGATCTGATCTTAGGAAACTTTCTTAAAAAAGGTTTCAAGTTTACTTTTAGATGTGTTGTTTGCTAGTTTGCTAACTAATCTTAAAGTAAAAGACAAGTTAATCAAGCATTAGCTACGCAGCAGCTGTCCAGTCGAAAGAACAGCAGCGTTGTTGACAGTGTGGGACATTTGAATTAGACAGCCTTACTGCATTATATTCTATTATATATTGAATTGTCACCTGGTGCCTGAATTTCGTATTTTCCACCATAAATTAATGCAGAAATGGCACAAACTGGTGCATGAAAATTCACCAGACTGCAGGAAATTAAGTGTTTAACGCTCAAAGTTTCCGGGGGAGGACAAACAGACACCACCCGCCCCACCCGCCCCACCCACCCCCTGTTCTGTTGGTGAACCAATTAATCATCCCAGTGAGCCAGCATGCACAATACAAGCGTCCTGGAAGTAGCTCGGTAAAATAAATGGGACGCAGGCATTATAAAATGTTATTAATGACGCCTGTGCAATTCCTTTGCAAAAGTCATATAATATCCATAAAGCAAACAGACTATATTAACCTCTAGCATACACCGCAGTTAATAAGCACCACTTGTTAAACAAGCACCTTTCAAAACAACAATTACTTATGAGGAAAGCCACAAATCACCTATATTACCACTGAAACCACCAAGAGCACGAGCTCAACCAATACAACAACTTAATTCATTGTTCATTCAAATAAAATGCAGATAGCATAGCACAAGCTAACATTCAGCAGTGCCGACATTGTCCACAGAGCGAGACACTGAAACTCACACCAGCACACAAACATTAACAGACATTAACACATTGCCTCAAAATGTTAGCACGAACAGCAAAGACTTACCTCGGTTAAGTGAAGCGGTGAGCCCTGAAACTCTGCAGAGAATAACTGATAACTGCTAACTGCTAACTGCTAACCTCGCTCATCGTTCCTGAGTCTCATTAGCAGACACAGGTGTTTGTTATCGGTCCACAGCTAAAAGGAGCACACCTGGCTGGAATAGAGGAGGCCCCGGCGCAATCACAGTGATTTCCTCCTCAATGACATCTTGAAGTGACAGAAGCTAACTGTTAGCACGGGGGCCTGCTTATGACATGTTGCATGAGCAAATAAAGCCAGTTTTCAGTAAAGCTAATGGGGATGAGGAGAGTGAGAAGAGTATGAACATTTGAAGTTACCTTCTTGAGGTTTTCGAGGTTTTTTTTTCAACGTTCGTTATCTTTGTCGACACCTGTGGTGAAACATGGTCATTACAGGTTTGTTTTTGAACCACATATGACTAACTTCGTGCTAGTGATTCTGTTCCTTGTGATTTTGCGCGTCAGTCATACCAGACACCGGTTCATACAACGGTAAAATGCAAGGATTTATTATTACAACAGTGGGTCATAGGCTCGATCACCTGTTGCCTCATTTGGCCATAGATAGTGACATAAAAGTATTTTATTTATTTATTTATTTCAGTGATAATCTTTGAGACTGCCACTTTAACAACATGGCTTGTTACTAAAGGTGTTGTACCAGTAACAGTAGCACGCCATGTGATCATAAATTATAGAGTTGTACTGGAGTCAAAGACTTGAACCAGGAGATTGACTTCAGTCCTGGTCTCAGTTTCACAGAGACAGACTTTGACTGTGGCTTAGATCAAATAGTCAGACTTCAGATAAACATTTAAATTCATCCCTTGCACAAAGCAGTTTAACTCCTGACTATCTTAAACCGGATTGTGGTACAATGAATTCTGGGTAAATTAAGAGTTTTTTTCAAAATAAAAAAAGAACAATAAAAAGCTGTATAATCTGATAAGGAAAAATAGTTGCTGCAGTCTCTAAAAACTCCTTCACTTTTCTTTGCTCTCTCTCATAACAACTTTAGCAAACCACAAATTATGAGCCATGTTTTCCTGTGTTTTTTTTGCTGTGTGTTACTTGTCAGCACAGGTGTCACTGATTGTTACCATGGTAACACTGGTTTTAGGCCTGAGTTAGCCTGTCTTAAAATTAGTCAGTCTCAGTTTTGTGAAGCAGTCTGACCTGCATTAGACTAATCTATGAGAAAAATTAAGACCGGACCAAAGCTACAGACCGGTCTGAAATATCTTTGTGAAGCTGGCCCCCGATTCCCAGAACACGTGACTCTTCTTTGGTGACTGGGACTTGGACTTGGACTCGAACACTAGGGACTCATGACACAACTCAGACTTGAGGTTTTGGTGACTGGACTACAACACAGGTGGAAGCACATTAGAGATGTCTGCTCTTCATGCTAGCCTGCTTGTTAAGAATTAAGTTGTTGAGATGAGGAAGTAGGCTACACTACAAATTCCTGTGAGAGCAAATAGATAATAGATATTTTTTTAATGCTGTTAGACAGTTGAAGTCCACATTAATAAGCCGTCTGACTTCCGTCTGATTCACTAGTCTCCTGCTCCAGCCATGGAATCACTGAGAAGACAAACTGCTGTAAACTGAGGCATGGAGAATTTTTAGGAAAATCACTAACCACATAAATCTGCAGCTGGTGGCTCTCATACCCAGGTTCATCATTAATGTGCAATATTTAGACAAAATAATAGGAACATTTTAAATTTAACAGTAGCCTGAAGTGTGAAGCTTATCATATTTAATATTTCAGATATCATCAGGGTCATTTTTTTGGTGTGTGGTTTAATTTAATTACATTATATTGTGCAGTATTCCTGTTATTTTGTTATTCCTTGTATCTATATAAACCTTACAAGTAAACCCCTTAAACACCATTTCAGAAACTTCCTAGAAAGGAAATGACAATCTATATTATGAATGAGACGACAAAGTGGCATAACTAAATCTCTTCTATGAATACTATCACACTAATAGTCTCTTCAGTGAGACTTTTCCTTTCCAAAGACATTACCCATACAAATGCAGACTGATGACTTCTATGGGAATTACACAGCAATTTACAACGCTGCCCCATTCACGCCCCATCCTGAGCCTCAGTCTCATTTAGCACCTGTGATGGCTGCAGTGCCGCATGGAGGGGAGGTTTCAGCCTGTGAAGGTGGCCTGAAGTACGTGTCCAGCATGGGGAAGAGACATTGTCTAATTGCTTGGCTGGAAATAGCCTGTGGTGGGGAGGGTTTGCTCAGCTGGTGCACAGGGAAAAGGGATTGCCCCATCCTGTTAAATCACCACCCTGACCTTTGCCCTCACTGTGGCCACTCTGGCTGATGCTACTGCACACGGATACACACGCCCAGCACTAATACGCATGAGCATACACATGGACAGACACAGAGAGACACACATACAATATATCACTGACATGGCTGTGGTAATAACAGAGATGACCCCAATCATCAGAGGCAGGAAAAAGGGAAACTGAGCCCTATTCCCTTGCCAAGGCTACATTTTATCGCTCGCCCCCATTGTGCCCTCCTGATGACATGGCATTGGAGGTTGATCACTTGTAATAGAGTCTGGCCGAGGTGCAGATTAAAAGTACAAATCACATTGTGAACAACTTGAGCAGAGCTGCAATGTGTAACCTCCATCTAGGTGCGAGGGCTTTAAACCACAGTGCTCTCCTGGTTCCAATCGCACAGCTTCACTCAGGGAAGATAAGAGATAACAGAGCACAGTGTTGGGACAAAACATCAAAGGAGCTGCGTGAGTGTGATGCTTCAGCGAGGATATTAACCCAGACGTTCCTGCCTCTCAGCACATGTGGCTGGATGTGAACTTTCTTATATTCTCTCCCTTCTTTTCTCCCCCAGCAGCAGATGGAGGCAGGTTGAGGAGCAACTGCGATGACGTTAATTTCCCCACACGTGGGGTGTCTCCTGTGAGAAGGAGTTAAGTGCTGCTCTCTTTTTCGCCCGCGCCACACGAAATGTTCCCACCGGTGAATAAAATGTCACGTCTGCTGATGAGCGTCACCTCACTGATCCATGAAGCTCAGCAGACAAAGTTCCCCCAGAGAGAGGGGGATCTTGAAATAACATGATGTTGTTGGACTGAGTATAATCTCAGCATGCATCTACTGCTGCTTCCCACTTCTCCCTGGAGCACAGAGGGGAAGGTCATTCATCAAAAGTCACATATTAGTCATCAAAATGTGAACGGCATGGGGTCGAAATAGTGACCCCAGATCATACTGAGATGCAGCGGGTGTAGAGGTCAGCCGTTAACAGATGACTCCACATCAACCAAATGGGAAGACGGAAGAGGTGGGGGCGGTTGTTGGATGTACTGTCGCTCTCCTCCTCCCAGACTGGGAAATGAGGAAGACTGACAAATGAGTGCACAGCAGCTGGATAGGTCTCATGAGAAATCTGGGCTGGCTGCAGGCAAGGCAGACAGAGTGGGATGATTGGCTCAGGTTTGGCTCAACTCCCTCTCCACAGAATATCCGCCGTCTCCAGCCACAACATGCAGGTTGTTCAAGGCGACATACGGTTGAGTGCCGTGAGTGTTTGCATGGTGACACACTGATGTTATGGCTCCTTTTCCAATTTCTTCTCATTTGACATGGCACAATGACTATGTATTTAAAGTTCAGACTGTCAGCTTTAATTTAAGGGTAGTCTCAGATGGACTGGTTGCGATGAAGAGGTACAGTCATTTATTTACTTACTCTCAACATCCCACATTTGATATTAATACTATGATCGTTAAAGTATGAATGTAGGACGCTGAATTGAAAACATGAATCAAAAACGTTGTACGATTGTAACACCCGACTGTAGGATCTCAGGCTTCTTTTCTAGATTTCTGGGAGTTAATCAGCAAAGCAGAATCCTGATAGTACACTTAAACCTACTCTGTATCCATCTGAATACTCCTGAGACCAAAAACAAGAGGGAAAACGTCCAAAAATGGCTGCAGCTCCTCAGTCATTCATCCAATGTGTGCTGTAAAAAGCTTATATTCACACCGTAATCTGTGTCATTTTACATCCAAAGTGCTAAGAGCACTGAGCCAAAATGTTAATGTAGTGATGTTCCAATGGAGCTGATGGGGCTCCTCTTCATGCATATGCATATTCCACTATCCTACCCAGAATCCCCTCTGCAACCCTCTCCCAACCTGACTCAGGTTTCTAAAAACGGTAGAAAGCTTAACGTCTGTGACAGCAGACGTCACACTGGAGGAGAGCGACTTTGATGAGACCGTGCTTTTAGAGGCCTCTTTTGTTAGGAGGGAGCGAATCGCGCTTTACAAGATAAATCATCCCGCTAGCAGCCAGCTTATACCGAGTACAACGAGATAGGGTTGCCAAGGAAACCCTCCTGGAGAACCAATGATCTTTTTTTTTTGCCGTACCAGCCTCCTTGATCTGTGCAAACAATTAATACCTTACCCAGGCAGAAGGGAGGGAGCCGGGGAGTGGGAGGCAGGCGCAAATCCCCAGGTGCTTAGCACAACACCACTCTCTCCCTTCAGCTATGTGAATGAGGACATGAGGTATAAAAAATGTCACAAATGGATATTGCACTGGAGGACACTGAAGGATGATGTATGACTCATTGTACATTAATTCAATGAGAGAACAGCGTTTAGTCCATAAATCTAATCTGCACACGTGCTGTAGCACACATCACTAATGTCCTTTTAATGAATGTTTTGAATGCAGGGCCATAAAAGTGCCATTATATCCCACCACGTCCATTTGTGGGGAGGCATTGTACTGGTGGCACCGCAGCTGAACAAACCAAGAGAACTCCTGATGCTCAGAGCTGCTGGGGAGCCATTAGGATCCATGAGTGACTTCGACTAGCCACAGATCAATGCTCCAGGGTCCTATCTATTACTGACATCCAATTATAGCAATGGACGTCCGCTTAGCACTGCTACTAAGTGCTTTAGTCTTTTTATTGACTACCTGTCAACAGTCTGCACACAGTGGAGCCATTGGCTAATAATCAGCTATCGATCTATCCACATGTCAAGATCACCAGCATGTTGTTAAGTGTGTAGAGTGCCAGGAAGGCGACAGTGGTCACAGTAGAAAGACATAACACTAACATGGGTATGACGTGTCCCCGAGTCATGAACAAGGCATTTCACATCGTTCAGCAGACGTAATTAGAAAGCTCGTTTTGTACGTTTTTGATTACTGCTTGCTTGCAATAAAAGTCATTACCCAACACATTAACTAAATGAGGAAATTGGCCATAATCAAAAATATGTTGAAACTAGAATTATGGCCTGGATGAGGCGGTGGCTCAACCGTCCTGGTAGGCAAGTCAGGTCACAAACCTGTGCGTGCTATCCTAGAGCTGAGCGGTGAGCACTGGAGATGGCAGGAGGTGATGGTGCCTGCCTGCTTCATTGATTAATTACAGTCATTAAGTGGTTAGAAAGTCACCTCACCTGGTGTAAGGGGTGGAATTCACCAGCTGATTAAAATTAATCACAGTCAAAAAGCTGCAGGAGGCCGAGGCCCTGGGGAGCACGCCGCTACTGCTTCTATAAACAAACATGACTTTCTTTCTTTTCTTTTTTTTAAATTTCATGGACTTTTATTATTCAAAAATACAGCACAAAAAATACACACAAGAAAAAAAATGGTTTTCACACAGTGTGTAAACCCCAAAGGAGATCTTCATACAATATTAGTACGCAAATTTAAAAGCTACAGTTAATATTGTTAGTAGTAGTTGTCATTAATGTTCTGAGCACATAGAGGGACAGTAACAGGATTACCTCCCTACGAGCTCGTACAGCTTGTCAGCAGGTGGAAGTCTAACTAAAATCTACAGGGGCCCCTCCTGACAGCAAATTCTCCTTGTACAATACACTTGCTCCCACACACACACACACACACACACACACACACACACACACAAAGTTGACACAGATGTAATTCTTTGTCTAGGCAGGCCCAGGTCTGGTGAAAGAATATAGGTGCCAAATTTGTTTCTACAACTGTCATGTCTCCTTTGATGCTAGGATTCACACACGCACACGCACACACACACACACACACACACACACACACACACACAGTCAGAAATGTCCAATCATACCAGGGAGCATTTACATTGTACTGACAAGCCCCTCCTCTTATGTTTTCGATATAGATTTGCCAAGCACAGCACGCCAGAGCATCACAGATACGTACAAACATCATCTTTATATCATTCGACTGTGTTGTGAGTAGATAGGGTTACTTCGACAGAAATATTTATACATACAGCCAAAGCCATTTATGTTATTTCTTTCTTTTTAAAAAACAAAAGCACATCGACTTTGCCAAAGTTTAA
Organism: Seriola aureovittata; assembly: GCF_021018895.1. Lineage (NCBI taxonomy): Eukaryota > Metazoa > Chordata > Actinopteri > Carangiformes > Carangidae > Seriola > Seriola aureovittata. The sequence continues at coordinate 21,928,624 of NC_079378.1, read as the reverse complement.
ATAAAGTTTAAAAACCAACATGAAGTCATGTTTGGAATACAAAATAAAAGCTTTATGACACCGATAAAGGTTTTGTTAAGCGGTGGGTGAATCTATATGAGCTGAGCAGGTGTGGGGAATCCTAGACTTGATCTGATTGAGGCGACAGGAGACAATAGGCTCACTGATTATTATGCTGCTGTAGTGGCTGTGGATGATGCTACTGCACATAGCACAGTGCACATTAGCAGAGGTGCTATGGCACAACTCAACTGGGGCAACAAGGCACAATAGAAGTCATTAGAATCCAGCTGTGAGGGCTGTGCAGAGGTGAACTGAGGGGTGGTGTGTAAGGCTGAAATAAGGAATAGAATAAGGCGTTGGAGCAAAAAGAAACAGTCTGCCCACTCCCAAGTAGTCATACTTTTTTTTTTGTTTTTTTGTTTTTTTGTAAAGTAACAGACAAGATGACGTGTTGGGCCTCCAAACATTTTTCCAAACAAGGGAAGAATTTGTCTAAGAGTCGAATAACCCACAAACTGCAAGGACTGGCTTCGACTGCCTGAATGAACCTTTACATTATCCAGCAACGACTAACTGCAACATGAAGCCGAACCAAAGTGTTTGTAATGTTGACACTGAGAAACAGTACTCAGCATTGTAAGGCTTATCACATTTGTTCCTCTTTGTGGGCACTTTCTTCACGCACACGCAGGCTTTACATCCTTCATTAAAAAGTCCAATTAACACTACAGACGCCATGAAAGGTTTCATATTGACCACAGAGAGAAGGTTAATCAAGATATTGGCTCCTTGTAATGCGACTGCAAATAAGGAGTATAACATATGCAGCACCACTGAGGGGGGTGACTGCTACTACATATGAAAATTAAGATGTGGGGCTTTTGTCCTGCTAATGAGGTGTGTGTGTGCTTGGGGAGATCTAAATGTTTCGGGGGTCATTGAGGTTAGGGGTCTGTTGACAGTCAAACACAATCAAAGCTGATTGCTCAGTGAACCTTGTTGTCCAGCTGCCCTCATTATTTGCCTATACACTACCTCCTCTACGGTCTCTGGAGGAGGGGTGGGGGGTGGGGGGTGGACACTGGCCTTTTATTGTTTTTTAAGCTTGGTCAAGAAGCAATAATCCACCCAATCACATGATGTGATGGCTTGAACCTCCCCCTCCCCTCCAGCCAATCCTGTCCATTTCAGCCCCCCCCACATAAATCCTGACTGGACAATTCAAATAGCAAGCGATTCAACAGAAAACGGCTGACCTAAATAGACTGTTTTCAACTCAGTCGAAAGATTAATTCAAGTCTGTGAATCTTCCTCTAATTGGTCTTTCAGTTTTTCCAAAGGTCAGTCCATCTCATTTTACAATAAATGAATGGAATTAAAAATATGTCAGAAACTAGTAAAGACCGGATCACCTGACAAATGATCTTACTGTTATGGAGGCTTTTAAAGACAATAAATGAACAATATATTTCCCCAAGTCCCATCCACATACATAAACTTATATTCACGCACACATACTGCTGCAATTTTACACATACATGCATGCATACAGCTGTACAGCGGGCCAATTAGGGGCCTGGATCTGATTTGAACATACAGTATCTCTACAGCAAGGGCCATCTATATCAAAAAAAGACATGCATTCATTTATGTACAATATAATTTGTATATTGACCATTCTGCTTTATATCCACACTAATTCATTTTTTCTGTGAGAAAGTCCAGGAAGTAAAATTCATAAAAGTTTTTTTTGTATTTGTATTTGATAAAAAGTTTATGTGCTCTGTTGTGATTCCAGTACAACTCAACTTCTCTTCTCAGCACCACAGCAGAGCCAGGTCTTCACAAGAGGAGTATACTCCCATTTGTAAATAATTAAGAGCTAAAAGTCAGGTGAGTCAGCCCATCCCAGCTCTTGCTCCATCTTCATTGGCTTGTGTCCTTCTCCCTTCCTCCATTCTCTCCCCTTGTTACATGGTCCCTTCTCAGGAAGAGGACATGCTAGACAATTGAGCCGTCCCTGTTCTGGGCAGGGATCATTACGGGGATGGCCCCCATGCGGCTGAGGTTAGGGCCGGCCATCTTGGCACCAGAGGGTGGGGGCAGAGGGTTGTGGCTGGGTGGCCTCTCGTACTCCTCTGATGAAGGAATCTTGTCGTACTGGGGCTTCAGGGCGTACTCGTGCAGGTTGGAGGGCGACATGGAGCCCAGGGAGGAGCGCTGGCTGCCCACGGTGAAGCTGCGCGCTGTCGACACACGGCTCTTGGGAGGGGGAACGTCCTCTCTGAGAGGAGACGGAGACAGCAGCACATTTAGACAATAAGACAAGACTGTAAACTCATTTTCATGAGCTTACCTGAGCGTCAAGTCAAAGAAACGGAATATGGAAAATGATTTTCTGAGGTGCTATAAACCATAATGAAGTCTAAGTGTGGAATGTCTGGCACTTGCTGCCCACAGTGAGGAAAACAATGAATACTCAAGAAGTCTGCATGAGTCATTTCAAGAGCAAAACATGACTTCACTCAATAAAGAGGGACAACTAATTGGAGTTGCCCGTTTGATTGGTTGTGGCAGTGTCTGCACTGCTCAGCTGCACTGACTTTGTAATAGCCTGTAGATATTGAGCCGAGCAACCAAATGCAGCTATGCCCTCTACTCCCTCTGCCACCACATTAACAACTAATAAGCAGCAATAATCCAGTTAAATGCTCAATCAAACTGAGCCTGAGGGGCCAGAGCTTGTTTAGTCCATAGCTTCATGCTGTGGTGTTTCAGTGAATGTGTGTGTGTCTGTGTACACGAGACAGGACCAGTGGTCTAATCCTCTTTGTCCTACAGCATGAGCAGTGTCACATTGTGGTCTTAGACAGATTCAGTCCGCAGCAGAGTGATAGTAAGCCCAGTGGTTGTAAAGAGCCTGTGGGCCGGATGCAGAGTTGGATGGCGAGAGGGAGGGGGTTAGGGTAGGTGGCTCTGGAGGGGGAGGGGGGTTGGGGTGGGGGGGCAGCCAGCAGCAGACATGACACAGGATCCACAGAGCAAACAAAGCTTTCAAACTGATTACCACAGCTGTTTATTTGAGGAGGGGTAAAAAAAAAAAAAAAAAAGAAAAAAAGAAAAGAAAAACGCTGATGGAGAAAAAAACAACGTTTTCATGGTTGTTGGGGCTGTTGGAGATGTGTGTGCGTGTGTGTGTGTATATCCGAGATGACCACTGGTCAAATTACAGCTCAGATTAATAATCACATGTATCCTCTTGCATTCTCTATGCTTACCTTTAATCCAGGATTATAAACCTGAGACACATTTCTCATTATGAAGCCGAGACTTCACAGTATCAGAAAATATTCCTCCATCAAAAGGGAGCTTTGGGTATCTTGTCAGCCAAATCTCATTGATGTTTTAGAGAGTTTACCTTATCTCATTGCAGATTTCCTTCTCGTACTTCTTCCTGTGACGAGCACGGCAACAGCAGAACAGGATGATGGCAATAATGATGAGGATCAGCAGTACAGTAATGATGGCTGCTGCAATGATGCCTGGAGTGTTGGGGGCTGGACAACACAAGGAAGAGAAGGGATAAAAGGGTGAGTAAACGTAGCAATGATTTGTAACACTAATAGTCCTTAAAATATATTGCTGGATTATTTTCTAAAGAACATCGGGGTTCTTGGTTGTGCATCTTTTTTAAGATTTAAAACTTTTCTTAAGTGCAACAATCACCAATATGACCATTGTCCAGCTACTAGAGCTACAGCTAAGGGACGAGGCTGACCGCAGGTGGCAACAAGGAGTCAGGGCAAGAATGAATACCTTTGGCTCTTTGGCTGAACAGTATACAAAAAAATGTTGCCATCATTTTGGCAGATATTGTGATTGCGTTACGAGTCATGATTTCAGTTGGAATGGTTTTGCATTTCATTTTCATGGAAACATTTTTTAAAAGATGATGATGTGATTTTTGTTGAGTCTCGTACCAAACAAGCATGTTCCTTTAGGTCTGGAGAATATGATCTGTAGGCTGAGGCGTCTCTGTAGCACCACAACGCTTCCTTTATGGTCTGTTGTGACACATTTTACCATTAACAAAATAATTGCAGTGATTTGGATTTTGCACTTGGCCATATTGCAATTTTGATAATATTTAGATTCATTTTGCAGCCCTATGTCACACCAACAAAAATATTGGACCTGAGCCAGAAAAAAAAAACAAGACTCAGTAACAAGACCAAACAATGACAGCTGTAGGAAAAGTAAAGTAAAACAACAGCAGCATCATGATCCAGCTCTCAGCTACAGCTGCTCCATGCTGCTGCAGTTGAAGATGACAGCGCTGTCACAGCGTGTGGTACCAGAGCTTCTACTTCCCAAGACGATGAACAGCAGACATGCTGCCTAAATCCTCAAACCATGTCCATGACACTATTCAAATTTCTAAGTGTGATGGAATCTTTAGTGGGATTTCTACGTCAGTGGTGGAAGCACAGAGAAGACGACTGTGTGATGATGCTGCCACTTGTCCATTAATTTTCTATGTTTAGAAATGATAAACTGGCAGATTTTTACTGCAATCACCTCCATCTTCTATTTGTTGGTGAGGAAATACTGAAAACAACTGAGCCTTGACAGTTTGTGTGCCAGCAATGATAAATGTACTACCAGTGCAGCTACAGGAATAATATACTTTGTACTGAAAAGTTCATTTTTCACAAATGTATCATAACACTCTGGATCCCGTGTGCACACCTTTTAGTCCAAGAAAGAAACAAAGCAGTTTCTGAAACGTAAAAGTAAAAGATTTGTACTAATTATGTCTAAACAGTTGCTATGGTAACACAGTGGGGGTCATTGGTCTGTACTGAAATATTTCAACTAGAGATGATTAACAGATTATTAGACAATTAATCAGCAACCTTTCTGATGATAAAATAATTTTCTAGTTATTTTTTAAGAAAAAATTCTGAACATTTGATGGTTCAAGCATCTTCAATATGAGTATTTGCTTTTGGTTGGATAATGAGACATTTGATAACACCACAGTGAGCTCTAGGAAATTTTGATCACCAATTGACACTGTTTTCTGATGTTTTACAGACCAATCAATGAATCGATTGAGAATATAACTGCTAGATTAATTGATTATAGAAATAATCGTTAGCTGCAGCCCTTATATCAACAACTATTTGATGGATTGCCATGTAATTTGGTAACGCATTCATATCCCCTCAAGATTTGAGGGGATAAGATCAAAAAGAGTTTGTTGATCCTCCAGTGACATATCGGGTCAAGAATTTAATTTGTTAATTTTGTTAACGCAGTAAATATTATATCCGCTAAACACAGCTGTGTCTAAGTATAACTTCACAGAGCTGCTATCATGACTGTAGACTCTTAGGTTTGTTCTCAGTATTACCACGAGTAAATATATATATATATATATATACACACACACACACACACAGTATGTATATTCTAGTCACATGGGGTAAATAACTGTAGGGGTACAAACCCTTGAAACAAAGGTTACCATACTGTATCTGTAAAGGCTCCAGTGACGTGCTTTTGTATTCCAAAAGTACAATTCTGATTCACCTTTTTGTTTGAGTTCAGGTACATTAGCCAGCTGACCATTTGACTGTACTTTTAAAGAGGTGGTCAGAGAGCAGAGCAACAAGTCTAAATATGAAACAGGGTCATCAACATGAAGTTAGCTAGGTACTCACGAGGTGTTACGTTGAGATATAGTACACACTCCTCAGTGCCAACACGATTACTGGCAGTGCAGCGGTAGGTGCCAGATGCGCTGGCAGATGCATTCCTCACGTTAATGGTGCCTCCCACAGGATCTGTAGTGAGGGCGAAGAACACATCATTGAAGAGATGACAGTGTTAAACAGAAAGCAGACCTGTGTGAAGGACTTGGTAACTGCTTTGTATTTGTTTGGGAGTGATTGTGAAAGGGTCCATTACCCAGCACAGCAGAGGCGGGCAGCAGCTTGCTGTCACTGGTCTTCTCCCAGCTGTACTGCAGGGGGTTAGTGCCCTCCCTGGATATGCACTTCAGAACAACGTCTTTGCCTTCCTGTGTGGGGCCTTCGGTGTAGCAGCTGGGCTTGGACGGCTTCACTGTGAAGTAGAAGGGAGTGATTGAGAGAGGTGAAAAAGAGCAGGCACATCCAGGTGGTCACATTAACTCAGAACAACACGGTCCTCCTGCGGACAAACCTGCTTATTTTTCACTCTTGAATGTTGTGTGCATGCTGTGTGTCTGTGTATTGTGTATTCTGAAAGTTGATTTCCTCCCCTGCTCAAAGCACCAGTCATCAGCGTAATGAGAGCAGTAATCAGAGTAATTGATACAGCTGCTGTCATTACAGGAGCTGTCACTCAGGATATTTGCAATGAAGTATGGAGCGCTACACAATTGGACACATCAACACACATGTGCGAAGGGTGGAGGCAAAGCTTTCTGTCTTTAAGCAGAATGTGTGCAAACACTCCTCGGCCAGCCAACATGTTGGCAGCAGATGAGATGGGGGACCCAAAAACAAACAGAGCGCCAAATTAAAAGCAGACTGACTCCAGCGAAACCCAGACACACAGGCAGCCAGGTGAGGAGGTAAAGGGGGAGGGCGGGAGAGAAAAAGAGAAAGTGAACTATGATGGGTAATTTTAGGAAAGAGAAAATCTGAGGCTGTTCTGTAAGTCTGTGCTCTGTGCTGACTGACAGAAAGCTGACAACATGGTGTGGTAATGGGTTCTGTAACAACAAAACCCTGGAGTGGGACTCTCCAGATCTGAACCAGGTGTCAGGCAGGAGGGGGGAGCTTAACAGGCATAACCGTAAGGATTAACAGTAGACTGACAGTACTGAGTGCTCCTACTAATCTAATAAACACACATAGGGTCAGGATGGAGGGGGCAATACAGAGAGAGCAAAAATTAAGCGAGCGGTGATGGACAGATGGTAGTGTGAAGGGAGCCAAGGCTGTACAGCTCCTAACTCACTGGCCTGCTCTTTGGTGCTGCTGCGTTGCACCTACATACACACTCATGGGCCACACAGTAAATGTCAGAGAGAGATGACATTTTGAATGCGTCTTTTAAAGGTGAAAGTCAACTCGACATGTCTAAGGGCTCGAACACACACAGCTCCTCATATTAGGACGGCTGTCCGACTAGCAGATTTATTTGTTTGAAAGATGAGGTCAAAGAGGAAGGTAATGGAGGCTGCAGGAGCACAGAGAGATAACGGGCAGAGCGATGCAGCCAACCTGGCTCTGTTAAATGAACAATGAATAGAGATTTATGAGGTGCACAAGGCTATCCTGCAGACTAGATAAGCAGAAAGGGATAGCTAGACTGTGGTATTCATTACAGTCAGAAGGCGCACAACTTCAGAGAGTGACGACTGAATGTTGAATGGTAAATGGTAAACTGAAATACAAGCGACTAGTGGTCACTAAAGCCAACTAGACAGATCCTGGATGTGACATGGATTGTCTGGAGGCAGGCACAGCTGAGAGACTAGCTGTTGGGAGTACAGGTGGGGTCTGGTCAGAAACAGTTGTGAGCTGCTGACATACAGAGCTGTACTGCAGGTAGGTACTCTCCTTCTGTTATCTTCAATGTCCCGCTGCAACCAGAGGAGAATACACCACGAGGGATGCTACCTGCTGTACTACACTACCCAGACACCATGTACACTGCAGATGTCAGCATGTATGTGTGTATACCTGCATATGGCAGTGTTTGCGACAAGCAACGGCAACACCCAGTGTATAAATTGAGGTATGTTTATGTTTGCGCACACATTGCATGTGTGTCTCTCCTGTTCTGAGGACCATCCACCTTGTGACAAGATCAACCTGAAGGTAAAAATGCAGAGCAGGCAAGATGTCCTCGCCTCTCCTTGTCAGTGTTTCTCTGCTTAGAACACCCCAGACCCCTGGGGTCAATAGCTTGCAGCCTGTCAGCTTCTGTAGCCTCCAGCTTCTTCTCCCTCTCTCACACATGCACAACTCTATAGCTTATACATGTGCATTTTAAACACAATCAAAGTTAGACTTACGTTTTTTTCACAAACCAACAATCAAAAGACGGAGTTAGGACCTCGACCATCTTGACAGTCGATACTACAATATAGTGACAGTGACCCTGGAATAATCATAAATTAAATGTTTTCAGAAATAATTTACAAGGAAAGACACGTGGGTTTTTGATATTTTACCACAGGCACCTGAGCAGCATGAAATGGATAATAAATGTAAGTGTAAATTAAATGTGCAGCATATTAGACTGGTATTGAATCAACATACAACCTCACTCCTATGCTGTTTACTCTTCTATGCAGGATTGGTTAACTTGGCAGTTTTGATGAAACGGGACTGGGATTAAACGAAATGTAACAATAAGCATGAAAACAACTGATGAATCATCAGATCATCTGACTTCCCTCACTGGTGAGGAATGTGGAACTGCAGCACAGAAGAGAAGCAGTCACAGCAAATGTTTCAGCGGTGGTGAATCACTGATTCCTTTTTTCATGTTGCTTCTGGTCAGATCAGTTTTTATGTAAAACAGCCTCCCCATGGGCCTTAGTCAATGGTTCTTGGGTCAGATGTAGTTACAGTAAATGGTCAGATTATCTTTGGCCATTCATCGCTTTTATGAGGTAGCTGCTTAGTGGTGCCATAAAACATGACATCAGAGGAACCTGTTTGTTTTTCTGATAGCTCGTGTCTTTCTGGTCAAGCTGGTTGGTGCAGTGCAGCCACTTTAGTACACATGATATCATGTCAACAGGAACGAGCAGCCATTCTCTGGAGCCTGTCCTATCTTTAGAAAGGAGAAACTATTCTGATAACAGGGCTGTGATAGCAGCACAATACGCAGCTTATCCCACAACACACACACCAGTGCGGCGCATGTGGGTTGTTTTTCCCCATATGCAAATACCAGGCAGGTTTCGGGAGGCGATTTACTTTCGACATCATTTAGTCAGTGGACCGACCAGCAAGGCCAATGTGTGTGAGTGTGTGTTTGCTTAGGCAGTGAATCATCTGACTTATACAACTCTCATGTGTCACCCATCTCACCCTGTGCAATAAAAAGCCAGCTGAGTGCATAGACTCCATTTATAAGATTTATCCAGCGTTGTCTTTAAAAAGACAGGACACACATTGTTTGCTTTGAAAATTATTATTCTATTAATTACCTACATCTGTACTATCTGGCTGTACTAATGAGTAAATTCAGGTTTTCAAAATGAATAATATGTATTCATATTATATCACCAATTATTCAGTTCACTGTAATTGAAAACAGACATTTATCTGACAAACTGCAAGGAGCAAATACTTAACATAAAATAATAAAACATGACCATAATATTTGGTGGTGAAAAAAAAAAAAAAAAAAAAAAAAAAATTCAGGATTATGAATTTAGACATAATCAGAGAGCATCTCGGGTGAATACAGAATTGTATCACAAAGAGGGCAACACTCTGCAGCCACTGGGAAGGTTATGCACTCGATTTTAGAAGGGATTACATCAAAACAGCCAAGGAGGGCAAAGGGCGTGTGATTTGGTGCATTTCCACTGTGTGGAGAAAAAGAATTTACCCTGTGAGGAAAAAAAAAAAAAAATACTGCTAGCCTAACATGAGTGGTATCAGTGGTTTGTCCGGCTGTAGCAACTGTTCCACTCACCCATGACGATCAGCAGCATCTTCCTGCTGCGGATACCGGGAGCCTTCTTCACCTTACACTGGTAGGTGCCCGAGTCTGACGATTTCAGCCCCGTCAGGTTGATCGAAGCGTCCCCGTTTTTGGGATCGGCTGAGTTGAAGTGGACTCGACCCTTCATGGGTGCATAGTAGTCCTCGTAGGCCCTGTCGCCTGAGTACAGGATCACCTGGTCATGGAAAGGGAGTGCAGGGAAGAGAGTTAGAGTCAGGAACTTGAACCAACTGAATGATGTCATGCATCTGACTTATCTGTTTATGGTAATAAAAGTCCTTCTAGAGAACAAATAAAGCAAAGGCCTTGAAATAGCTGCTGTGTGCTTTCTGAAAGCAAAGGCCTTGCTCACTGAACCAACCAAAATATATGGAAGAGAGAAAGCACCGTTTCTTTTATCTCTGCAGTGCCCTTCAGCCTGTGCTGCTCTGCCCTTTCTGTGCTTAAGAAGAATGAAGGTGGAACAAACAAAGCCACCACTGTGAAGCCAAATCAACACCTGCTGTGTCAACAAAGAGCAGTAGCCCCCAGATCTGTCCAACTACCCCCCCAGTACACACACACACACACACACACACACACACACACACACACACACACACACACACACACACACACACACACACACACACACACACACACACACACACACACACACACACACACACACACACACACACACACACACACAGAGTCAGGGTCTTGAAAGCAGCAAGGAAATGCCTGGAAATAAAGGCCAGGTGGAGCCAACAAGCCCTATAGCTGGTAGCAGGGGTGATAGTGAAGGGGAAAAACAAAAATACAAGGAAAAGAACGAGGAGGGAAGAAGAACCGCAAACAATGAAAAGAGTTCTCATTCTCCTTTAAATACACTGGCATATTCTTCCACATTTCCATGGAGACAGTCATCAACAGGCTTTTTCTGTGCCACGATCAACACCAGGCATATGCACTGCAATACCCCTGGGTGGAGAGGAGGAGAGAAGAAATACTAAACATGGCAGGAGGAGAGGAAGAATAATGAACCCATCAGAGGAGGCAGAGCACTCAAAGGAAGCATGAGAGGAGCAAAACAAAGGGAAACCGAGTCACTGAGGTTCTACTGAGTCTACACCAAGTTGCCTTGGTGCTCCATTTCCAACTGGAAGACTAGTTTCTGGAGCTGCAGGGTAGGCACGCTCTCACTGGGTGCTGTGTTCAGCTTGTACGTATTAGCCATGTAAACAGGTAACTGGGTTGAAATTCCACTTGAGTCTCAGGGGAGGGAAACATATCTTTCTAACTTCACTGGGGATCAGAGCATCAACAGTAATAACAGTGATATGTGAAATGAGACGACAGAGGAGAGGAAATTAAATTGCCCCAAGCTAAAGAACTCTCACTTGGCTTCAACCACTTCACAGGCACACAAATAGGAGTGCTTACACACACACACAAACGCACACACCTCTAACAAAAAAAAAAAATCTTAACTGCACAATAACCTTGAGAATCATGATCCAATGAAAAAAAAATCCCATAAAGAGCCTGGGGAATGAAAATGAAAAGGGCAAATGACTAGACAAGCTGGCAGAGGCCGGAAAGGACAGAGGAGCACCACTGTCTGCTGTGTTTCATAACAGATAGGTCACTCAATGATACAATCGCCACCTGGTCTGGACTCGGTGGACAGATCATGCTGCACAAGTAAAAGACCTCTATTGGCCAGGCTTAGTTTCATCAGACACATGTAAAGATGAGGTCATTGTCATGTGATGCTGTTGCTCAGGGAGGGAAGAGGAAGAGGTGCAGATCATTTGAGAGGCAAAGCAGAGGACTGTGACACCTGTATACTCTAAACAATCCCGCAGAGCTCGGAGAGTGTTGTGTCTTTGTGCTCCCACAGAGCCTTTTAATCTGAAAAACTCCCATGTACTGCTGCCACGTGCCTTTACAGGAATCGCTCTGCTCCAAACTGTGTTGCAAGGTTAAAGCAGAAACGCTTCCTGAAAACAGAATTAGAGTCCTTCATTACTGAGGCTACAGAAAGGCTAACAAAACGTGGCCACGAGCATGTGCGGATCCTCGCTGATATTCTTAAACAAATCGTGTCGTGGCTTTTACGTCCAAATCCTCCAATACTTCGTCAACATACACAGATTCCTGCCACAATAATTTGAGTAAACAAAAGGCGCTGCTGCTGCTGCACTCAAGGACAAAAGAGGCCGTTTGTATGACATGGGATAAAGCCGTGTATTTTCAATGCATTTTTTTCAGCAAACTCCTCTCCCATTCAAACCATTCAAATTTGGTTTTCATAATCGTTTTCCCTCATTGTTCTCGTAGTGGTGGCAAAGACACAGGGCACACCCTCTTTTCAGCTAATGTGTAGCTGGGGAATGAGGGCCAAATGCAAATGACTCTTACTGTAGGCATGCTTGGCATCTCTCATTCAAACCAAACAAAGCAACATGCATTAGCTATGCTCCACCAGCCTCAAAAAGACCCTGATGATATGTGGGATATATTGAAGGGGGGCATCACTCCCCACCAGCTACTGGACTGAATAGATAATATTGTGGCATTACATCCGATTGCATCAATGCAGAGAAAATACAGCAGGGATATATGGTTCATTAATATGAATTAAATTCTTAAGTTAAAGGTTACTTGCACATACCAGGCACAACACATAGCCCAACTCCATGTCTGCAGAAGCAGGGCTACCAGTTCCAAGTTCTGCAACCACAGGGACTGATCCTGTTGACTAGTTCTCCCGTTTCAAGTTGTATCTGATAGTGGCTATTCCTTTAAGAGCACCCAGGATTTTCTCATCTCAAGCCATGTGAGCAAAGGTTCTCCATGGTTTCTGATCATACGGGAGCCTCTGGCTATAAAGTTTAGCCTTCCTTCTCATTGCATTGCCTGACCTGGTAGCTTTGGTCCAAGCAGATCAGCCTAATTCCACTGAACACTGTCACATATATTAAAGCAGCCCCTTGGAATTAATATGCTGCTAATTACAAAGACTTTAATCTGTGCGTGACTTCAATTTGGTTAAAGGCTATATGAATGTGAGTGTGTGTGTGTGTGTGTGTGTGTGTGTGTGTGTGTGTGTGTGTGTGTGTGTGTGTGTGTAGCCAGCAAAATCAGATAGGTCAAGGAGAACAAATACGTTCAGAGAGAGATGTCTGGCCAGTTTAAATTCCAACAAAGGTTTAGCAACATTAATGGTTGCTCAGCAAAAAGGTATATAAATAAAACAGAAAATAAACTGTGGAACCAGATGCAATTTGGGAACATTTTTGGGCGAGGAAAGGGTGCTACTAGGGCACCACCCAGCCTGAATTATGAGTTCACTTGTAGCATCGAGACACTGAAAAAACTAGAAACTGTAAAAGGCACTGATATTTTAGTATAAGATGAAATCCTGATACGCTAACAACAAACAATATTGAAAAGACTTTCTGACTCCACCTCCCTTTTCTCCAGTTCACCAGCAAAAAGAAAGTAGGTCAAAGACAAATAGATGGGGGTAATTAGTGTCTCCTTAATGGCACAACTCCAGATAGCACTCTTAAAGCAGAGCTCCAGCTGGGTGAGAGCAGAGCATCAGTGGACAAGGGGGACAGTAGGTGGATGACAGAGTTGGAGAAGCCTAATGATGAGCCTGTGACCTACTTATAACATTCTGGAAAAACAAAACAAACAAACAAAAAACTAAAGCCACAGGAAACAGGTGAAAAAAAAACAAGTGGAGGAGAAGGATGGGAAAGCTCTGTGAAATGTTGGAGATAGGGGGAGTGGTGAGACAAGGGGGAGGACCACACCACTGGAACGATCAGTAGCAAGAATCTGTCTCTATGGCTGTGAAAGCCCTGAGGGCATTGGGAGTTCCTGTAGAGCTGTGTAGTCTTCCCTTTTCATGGCTGAGGGCCATGCTGGAAAGGAAAGACGCTGCCTGGGATAAAGGGAGCTCCCATCGCTCGCCCCGTGTCTGTGAGAGCGCTGCAGAGAACAAACGCTCCACAGAAATACTCGTGGATAAGATTACATTTGTCTCGCAAACTGTATGCTTCCTATGTTACTTTGCAACACCTCGAGAATATACGCACCTGATACATAACATGTATTGTATTTCACCGATTGCACAATACACCAACACACACCACCGCAGCAGAGCAGGTTAGTGCGAAACCACACACACTGAACAAATGGAGGACTTTTAAAGCCTTTAATCCCAAGAAAAAAACAAAACAATTCTACAGCTATATACGGAAGATCAGGTTGTAGGAAATCCTCCTAACTACCCACCAAAAGGGAACAACAAAGCTTGACTTCACTGTACACTGAAAAAATGACTGTTGAATAGATAGTCGATCAGAGAACAGGTAAGTGCCAAATGTTTCATATGCTACTTTTAAATAAAACTGCATTTTTTGTTTGCAGGGAACATCTGCACGTACCACTTTGTCCTCTTTCTGGTTGTCGGAAGACAGCAAGCTCCATTCAATATCTAGCGGTCCAGAGTCTTCAGGGGCCAGAGTAAACTGGCAGTCCAGCTTCACACTCTGACCGCTGGCCTTCTCTATGGAGGTCGGCTCTGTAGAGGTAATCTCCAGACCCGAGACCAAACCTGGACAGAGACACACAAAGACAGGATATTAATGTCAACACCGCAACATGCGTAATCCTAATAAAAACAATTAGACCTGCGAGGAAGTGTAATAGGGTCCAAGCATCACCATGCAATTCCAGAGTTTCTGCAGCGTTAACCAAATAAAGAGGAAAACCCAGGAGGGACAATACAATCTACAATTATTTATTAAGTCCATGAATTTATTTACATTGATATCACATTTATGCTTCCCAGCTCGACCCAGATAAGTGGCACATAATGTATGAATAGATTAAACAATTAGAAGTGATTGCTCTTTTTAAGTTTTTGCTAAAATCAATACTGAATGAATGCAGAGACAGTGTGCAACATCGACAGCCCACAATCAGTCATGAAAACATTTTATAACTGACATCACTGCCCATTACTGCCAACACCAGGCAAAGACAATATTTAAAACAAATTAAATTTAAGACGTTTTACTCCCTTCTAAGGCTTTATTGGCCAAGTAATGTGTTCACGTGCAAGTTATTTGACCGTGTTTTTTAGTCGACCTAAATAGAAGCAGACACACAGCTAAAAACTAGGTCAACAAGGTAAAGATAAACATTGAACTATTATCTACATACAAGTTAAATGTTAAATAATCAGACCTAGAGGCTTTTAGAGAGCTGAGATCATCGCCGATTACAGCTTTAATAGGTGTTTTGTACAGACTTAGACTACCACAGACAGGCACACTGCAGGGATCAGTATATTTAACCTTTATTTAATCAGGTAATTTCATTGAGAACAGGATCTCTTGTGGAAGACAGATCTGAGTGCAACAGACAAAGACAAACAAACATTTAGCCTGACAAACAAAAAGGACAAATACAACAAACACTGTCTCTGATGCTGTATGTGCTTCTGTTATATCTGGCTAAGTGACCGTGACCATGAAGATCATTGAGTCTTCATGCGCCAAAAGTTTTCTCAATAAATAATTTTTCATCTCTGTCATACGTGATGTTTTTATCAGTGAAGCTCAGGATAACATGGAGACATTCTGAATAAGTATATCAAATTACTAAATTACAGGCTCCACATACTCGACATAATGACTGTTAATAACATCTGTGCTCGCTTTTATGAGCAAAGACATCTACAAACTGTTAATTAATCCAACGTATTTTAGTGCAACGTTTCAGCCAGAAGGATCTGAGCAGGCATAATTTTCTCATCTATTTTTCAAGCTTCTTTTTTACGCAATGTGACTATCAGAGGCAAAAACCGCCTTTCCTTTACTTGTGTCTATTTCTTATTCATTTAGCAGTTTGTTCATGCAGAAACCAAATGAGCGAAACCTCTGCAGTGATGTTGTGCTGCTGTGAACTTCAGGAGACAAACACACCACCACATTCTGACTGAAAGCACCTCTGTGATTAATAATCGCGTACACGGTTTTCACCTGCTTTTTGATGCATGATGACGTTCATTGTGAACAGAGTACAAAATGACTCACAGAAAACCAAAGATTGTAAAGTCATAAGGTTTTTGTTTTTTTTTGGTGATGGAAAGTTCTTCTGCATCTATCTAATTATACCATTTGCATGCAAAGTTGATGAAAGCTGTTTGTAGTGACTTGATTTACAGGCACATTTTCAATTAGCTGTCAAATGTTTTGATTCGAGGAATGTGTCTGTGAAAAAATCAACATGGCTGCATCTGATCTGTAAAGCAATGTAGCTCTTAAAATATGCATAATGTAAATCACATAGAGCGAAAAAAAAAAAAAAACAAGACTAATAGAGCAGAGCGTAGCTGAAGGAATGGTGATAATAATAAAGACTGTGACCCATCACCAAACTGGAACAGACTCTTAAGCATTTATTCTTAGAACGAATAAACATAATTTCCTAGTGACATCAACTGGGTTAAGATTCTCCATTCAATAAGAGATTTAAGCCCCGGCAAGGAACACAGTCCATAGAGAATGGAGTTGTCACATGCTGCCTCGACACATTAAAATCCTTCTGACAGCCTGCCACCTTCCCGTTAGTGAGCGGGGGGGCGATCAGCTTTAACAAAAAACAAAACAAAAAAAACACCACAATATGTTGCTGCTAAAAGGCCTGTAAATGTGTAGTAAACACTTATCACGTCACACAGATGACACCAAACACACTGATAACAAAGGAGATTTTTACTCCAACTAAAACATAAAAACAAAAAAGCATTTTCCTCAGCTACATCTGCATCTCATTTAGCTGCTTTTACTCTTAACTGAGGTAACTCTAATGCGCAAAGATAATTGCTGAAACGGGAGCGAAACCTGGCAACTGTAAACACTTTGTTAACAGAAAAATTATCCTCTTCCCTCTTGTGGGAAAGCTTTCTCTGATTACAAGGTTTCCATAAAAGACGAACAAATGAGAGCACAAAGGGACTGAAACCAGTGTTTAAAGTGTGTCATGTAGTGTGGAGGGTTTGCACCAGGACTATGGCCTTCCTATTAACCTGGCAAGAGGCACGCGTGACATGCTACGTCGGCTGCACCGCTTTACATTCAAATCTATGTACAAGGTCGAGGTGAAAACCATGATATCAACTTTAAATGATGGAAATTTTTATTTATTTATTTATTTTTTGTGATTGTGTGCTGGAAGTTTCTAGATCCTCAGGGTTATGGAGGGTGTGAGCTACAGGTTGAGGTCCCTTCCTCATCTCCTGTCCATCAGCTCTGTTCCAGCCTCAAACCATACTCCCCCTCTGGGCTGAGGCAGACAACTGAATGAAAATACACCACACAAGTTTATACACATATAGAGAGTGACAATCTCAGTCACACCGACTATTGTTGAAGCTCATAGCCTGTAAGCATTTGATAGTGTTGCGAAGCAAAAGCATAGTTTTATTCCCTGGCCCCCGGTGCGGCAGCTGGTCGTTTCGGCCCACAGATTTTGACAGATGCCCTTGATGGGAACGATCCATTGCCTCCAGCAGAGGCAAGAGAAACGGGGAGCAATAAAGAGAAAACTGAGATATGTGTCTATCACTGTCAAAACGCATACACAGCTTGGCATCTGCATGACAGCAAGCTGTGTCGATTCATCAAGCACTTAAAGAAGCTGGGGTATTTTTCAAAGTTGCTTAGAAAGGGGAGAAAATTGCATTCAGAGAAAAAAAAGAAAGTATTCAGCTGGAACAGTTTATCAGTTACTGTGTTCTGTGACAGGTAATAAGGGACACTGTCTGATGTACCTCTTAAATCAATGACAGACCTGTGAGGCCTGTAAATCACAGTTCAGCCAGAGGCCTTTTTTATCGAGTACCAGACTAATGCAAAAGAGTGCCTTTTCATAATACCCTCCACTGGCAAATAGATTTGCTTGCTTAAACCTGTCTGGCTAGTGGCTCAGGTGACAGCAGCGACAGAGAAGAGGCACTTAAACAGCAACAGTGTGACGTAAGGTTAAACCCACATTTAATCAACAGACAGGAAAAGTATAAACCTGATTAATCCAGACACTGCAAGTATAAACTCAAGAAGAAGGACTGAGCTAAATGTAAATGAGATCATCTTAGTAGTTTCTTACGAATCACAGTAAATCTATAAGCAAGGCAGGCAGACAATGTTCAGGGCCCTGAAAAATGGAAAACCATCTTCTTCTTGAGTAACTGGATCCAACATCAACACACATTTTCTGCTGAGGTTTGAACAGTTATTTCTCATGAGAGACTTCTGTGTTTGTGTCCTTTTCCCACTGGTTTAATGTGGGTGGGACTCAGAGTTTCAACATTTGAATCAACATGTTTTAATGTCTTAATAAATACTGACTATGCATGTTGTTCCCTCAAACATTAACTTTGATTGTTGCTCATTTAGTCATGAATATTTAATATTACAGAAAAGATTTGTAACAAGTTTTCAGGGCCTTTAAGAGTCAAAACAACCATTCACAAAGAATACTACCAATATCAATAAGACACACGCCCCAGCCCTTTGTCATCTTTAGCAATAGAGGAAAACAAAAATGTCACATTTTTACACCTCATGTACAAGCACCCAGATGATCCCGACCTTTCACTGAAATGCAAATCACTATAATGGAGATCAGTAAAAAAATCCCTTTAATCGTTTTAATAAAAAGTCGACTGAATGAGGCTGTAAACTACGCAGCAAAAAGGAAACGAGCCCAGTCAAATCAATGGAGGACATTTAAACACTAATATACCATAGGGAATAAATAAAAAAGTAATAATACAGACTTGAAAGAGTAAACCATCATGGACTGATGAAGAGCCTCAGTCTATTAATTGATAAGTCGATCCACCGAAACTTACTTGAAAACTATTTTGGGAATCAATTAAATATTTTTTCATGCAAAAACTTCAAACATTCATTAGTTTCAGCTTCTATAATGTGAAGATTTGGTTTTCTTTGTCATATATCACAGTAAACTGAATATCTTTGAGTTTGGACATTTCTCCTTTATCTTTTTGAACTTAAAACCCCAGAAAACACTTTCAAATTTTCAGTGTTTTCTACAACACTAAGTATTTATTTCTTCATGTGCAACCATCAAAGTTAAAGCTTAGAAAACAACATTCTCAAGAGTTTAATACTTCAAAACTCAGCTAATCACAAATGTCATCACATTTTCAAATTTTACAAAATCCTGATTGGTGAACAACAAAAAATACAGGAAGTCTCCCGTATACAATAACTCAAACTGTTCAAATTGGGTATGTTCATGAAGGACCTCATTCCTCCGACAGGAACAGTAAAAACATGATTGAGAAGTTTTTTCAGGGCCGTTAAGATCACAAAATAAACCCCACTAACAAGGAAATGCTTGCAGCAAACCCTATGACTGATGGGGGATTTCAATGCAACTGGCTGGAAAAATCTTCCCCTACCACTAGCTGCTCATGGTGGATTAACACAAACAACTCTGTTATCATGCTCAAAATGGCACAGTGTTAATCAGTAACACACTGTACATAAAGTGTGTGAACAATGATGCACGTGACACTGAGCAGAAATGATCTTACTGAGCTCAAAGTCTCTGCCACAGTGACAGAGCACTCCCTTATGATCACTGGCTTATATTGGGCGAGTGTCAGTCTTTATTTAGAGTAATGGCACTATAGCAAAGGTAAACAGGCTTTCTTCCTCGAAGGTAATATAATTGGCTGATAAGAGAGACCATCATTACAGTCCGAGGAAAACTATGAAAAATAGACTGCTGGTAAATGCAGTCATGCATTTACAGCAGAATCACATTGTCTGCTGTGGTAATAAAAATATGTGTCCTACGTGTGTGTATGTGTGTGTCCATGTAGTAGAGGAGCTGCGCAGTGGGGGAGGCCTCGCTGGCTAATTAAAAAGTCTATCTTAATAACTATTCGTGGCTGCCGGTGTCTCTGTGAGTGTTTCATTCCCTCCAGTCTCCACCACACTGTCTGACACAGCACATCCCACTGGGGTTACTGGGCGACCGGGAATGAGCAAGAGGAATTTGGGGTGTCAGCGCGCTCCACCCTATATCCCCACTGCCATTCACTCATTCACTCGGCCCCCTTCCCATACACCTCTCCGACCCCCCCCCCGCCTGTGCGCCTTCTCTCAAACACACCCACGATTGTGGAGTGCCAGTCCCCCAGGCCTCCAATTCTCTCCGGTCCTGCTGATTGTAACCCCACCACCCACCCCCTCCACCTTTGTTGGCATACAATGGGGAGTGAATCCTGTCTCCTGGCAACCAATCCCTTCAGAGGTTGCCGTGGTGCTTAAGAGACGGCATGAGAGAGAGAGAGAGAGAGAGGAGAGAGACACAGAGAGAGAGAGAGAGAGAGAGAGAGAGAGAGAGAAAGAGGGAAAAGGTTGGTGGAAATGAACAAACTGAAGCTTGAATCTGTCATGGTGAGGCATCTTTATAAACATCCACATGGTTTCGTTTGAGATGATCTCTGTAAACACAGGCCAGGTGAGTGGATTAATCATTTAGGCAATAGAAATAAAATTAAGATGACATTTTTTTCAATTTTTTTATACAAATTGCGAAAAAAATTAAACATTTTTAGGATTTTTTGTGCCAGATCGATGAGTATTAATAATATGAATTGTGCACCACATGCAGGGCTGAAATTATTATGCATATTCTAAAAATACATGTTATTCCACACAGTTATGGCCTGTCAGTACCAGATAATTCAGTGAAGTAGAATCCGCACACTGAGTCACCTCTCATAACCAGAGGTGAAGCCTTGAGCACAAACCAAGAGATCAGATCAGCGTGCAGTCTCTCTCTTCACCCTGTTCTTGGATGAGACCATTAAAGTCAATGTGAGTTAGCCAGAGCCAGCTAGCCACCTGGAGTCACAATGAGTCTGGTGAACT
This sequence comes from Seriola aureovittata, assembly GCF_021018895.1. NCBI lineage: Eukaryota > Metazoa > Chordata > Actinopteri > Carangiformes > Carangidae > Seriola > Seriola aureovittata. The sequence continues at coordinate 21,907,895 of NC_079378.1, read as the reverse complement.
GAGACTGATGTCCACATAGTGTAACTTATCACAGTTTACAAGACTGTCCTGACTCAAGACACCTAATATAGCCTGATATCATGCTGTGATTTTCATAGTGTAGACATGCCAAAAAAAAAAGAAAAAAAGATTCAAATGAATCAGATTAATTTGATATATTACCAGGTTCGGTTTTAAACGGAATGATGTTTTTGAGTTCACTGAGCCGGCAAAGACCCAGGGGGCCCATCGTCGATTGGACGACGGCATCATCCATTTGCCAAACCCTGCTAATATCAACTTGGCCAATTCGTCGGTGAGTCAGTCGAGAAAGATTAGTTTCCTAATGGCATGTGCATAGATTCCTAAGCATGGACACAGAAGCGATTTGTCAGAGCTCTTCTAGACAGACACGAGGTTAAGCTGTGGTGTAGCTCCAGCAGACAACAATAAACCCTGAAACCAGGAGACAGTTTGACAAGCTAACCTCTCCTGACCCTTGTGCTAGCCAAGCTAAAGACCCTGAGAGTGTTAGCAGTGGTCACAGTGGATCATAAGCCTCTTTCTCTGCTCTTTGACCTTAAAGAGCATCCTTGAGAGTAAAGTCTGAAAAGCCAAGTCTTACCATGGGGAGATAAAGGCAGCAGCTATTTCAGGCTCACAAGGCAACAACAACAGTGACAAGAAAAAGTGCGGCTCGGTGAAAGAGGTGAATGACATTGCACTGGGATTTACTTTTACCGTTTACCCCCCTTAAAGATTTGTGCATCTTGCAAGTGCAACACACACAGTCACACTTGCATTTGGTCTGATGTACCTAGGTGAAAGCATTGATTTAGTATTTCGTTTTAGAGTGTGTGTGGCAGGGAAAATGGATGTGAAGAATTCACTTATGTCTATATTTACATGTTTTTGTCAGAAACAGCACCGACAGTGGAAATACTGTTTTGGTGGTGTTTGAAAAACACACATTATAAAAATCTTTAAAAGAAAGTATTTTCAATCACGTGAAAAGAAAGCATCTCTCTCAACAAACAGAAAAACAAAAATGATGAGGTTGTGAAGAGAGTGGCATGTTTTCCTGGATGAGGAATGACAGTGGGATGAATATTAGTGATTCATTATAGTTAAATTGCAGTCTGGGGGCTTTGGAATGAGCAAATTAAACAGCACAGACACTCTCCCCATCATAAACAGGCATGCCCATCCCCTGTGACCGCGCTGAACAACATCAATTATTTCGGGCACAGCAGAGGATAATTTCATAACTTGGTTGCTGCTCAAAAAGACGGCTCTGAATGCTCGCCCCAGCGCCCCTGCTGAAACTATTCAATTTGAAGCAGTGTGGGTGCCCTGAGAGTGAGCTTGGCGTGGTTTATTTAGTGTTGCACAGGGCTGGGACTGTTGAACCATACTGATTGTGCTGTAATGCAGCCTGAAAGCTCCACTTGCCACACAGAGCTGCCATCAATTCCCCGCACGGATGACCTAAAGGCTGTTTTGACATAATTGAACATTAAATGATGAAGGGGTGACGAATGACAGGCACTTTACTCGGCCGCCTGAGCATTTGACAGCTTTTAGACGAGCCTATGGGGCCATCACTGTGAAAGTCCACAGGAACCAATTGATGCTCGAATCCATGAACATCAACAGTGATAATAACCATAATGTAATTAATTAATGAGAGCGTGGCCTTACCAACAATCCTAATATTTTCTATATAAATCAATTAACACCTCCCTGCTGCTACACTAAATCATTAAAGGGGAGAATTTTAACATATTTTCTATAGATTCAAATTAGATTAATAATCCCTCCATCATTTAAAAACAGCAAAAATGTCTCTGATCAGTCGGGGGGAAAAAGGAACTACAGTCCTCAACATAAAGGCTCTCAAGTTAGGGCACTGGGATTTTGGACTTCCTATTTATAGTATTCATTACCATTTTATAAGGTGTAGTACAGTGGATTTAACCAGCTGCTGCTTGTCTAACCTCTCTGCCACCATGAACTGTTCTACAGCTCAACACAAACCACTAAAAATAACCGTGGCCAACCCTACAACATCCCATCCTCCCCCTGTCCCCCACCCCTGTGAGAGGAGGCAAATTTATCTAAAGCACCCTGAAGAGTCAGATAAGAATGCCCAGTATCTCTGAGACCTGTAGAAACACACACACACACACACACACACACACACACACACACACACACACACACACACACACACACACACACACACACACACACACACACACACACACACACACACACACACACACACACACACACACACACACACACACACACACACACACACACACACACACACACACACACACACACACACACACACACACACACACACACACACACACACACACACACACACACACACACACACACACACACACACACACACAAAAGGCTCCTGGTTTGTTGAAGCCCAGGGACATGGTGAGCTTGTGTCAATACGGGGACTGCTTGTGCCATGAAGCTGATAGGAAAGATGCCAGTCCAAGGAGCATCAAACAGATAGCCCACTGATAACATCCTCATGAGAAACAATAGCAAATGTGCCAATATAATCATGTGAGGAGGAAATTAAAACAGAAGAGGCAAAGGAGCACGAGAGTGCCGAATATGAGATGTGTCAGAGATACATTAGTGTGCCTGGTTTATAAAAATGCCTGTCTGTGGATGTAGTGGTGACTCAGAGGCAATAGACACATGAAACAGCTGGAGTGTTTGCTTCAGTCAGAGATGCCAGAGGAGTAATTACAAAATCATGTCCTCCTCACTTTGCTGGGAAGACAAAAAAATTCAGCAATTCCTGCAAGCAATTACTGAACACGTGAAAGCAGTTTGCCTAACTTGAGAAATAGTACAACTGAGGAATATGCCACACACACACACACACACACACACACACACACACACACACACACACACACACACACACACACATATTTTGTGTCTCTGTGTTGCCACTTAATCCTCAATACAGTACAGGAGGAGGAGGTTTAAAGGACAAGGTAGAGGTTTTACATCAATCATCAGTCAGTGTTTAAGGGAGAAAGTGTGAGACAGCAGTCTGGTATTTGTTGGCCGACGCTCATCCCCTCTACATCTGCTATCAGTACATATCTCATGTGCAGATTGGATCTAAATATGACTTAGCTACTGGATTTTCCACAAAAAGTTTTTATTTGCATAATCTGCATAGAGGATTGGAGACACACTGCAATCACATGTTGCTGATGTGATGACATGCATCTCTGACTTGGTGGTTTGGGAAATGAAAGCCAAGATGGTGCATTTTGTACCATGGCATTTTCTACATTTTTATTCTATCCACAGGAACACAAAGAACACATGTAAAACACCTCTTTTATATTGTTAATGACATATGTAACAAATGAGAATTAGGTGAGGCTGTTGAAAGAACTGCCGTTTATTAGAGGCAGGTATTTCTGTTCTAAGCTTCCAGGCAGTTTACTATGAACCAAACAAATTAAAGCCAGATGTCTCGGTGGGGAGTAGTCATGGGGCGTCTCTCTCCTGACACAGGGGTTTCTATGCACTGAGGGGGAGGCAGCCGTGCTGTAGCCGATCCTATCCCCCATCCCCCAAAACAAATAAAGTGTCTGATACAGACCAGGCCCCTGCCGGCGCCCCAGCCTAGCCTTTGTCCGGGCCCCAGGGCACAATGCCAACTGTGATCAGGAGGCAGCGTCGCTGATCAAACACTGAGACACAAGTGCAGCAGAGTGCAGCTACTTTATTCAGACCGTTGATGGACTCTCACAGAGTGGTTTCCACTGGGGCTTTTAGAGAACATACATCCTCACATGTGATACAGAAGACAAGCAAAATGTGTGAATATATAGAGGCAAACAAAGGTTTCTCACAACTGTGCTTAATCGTATCAGAGAGGTGAACACGCAAGAAGTCAGCTTAAAGCAACAGAGCGTGAATATCACACTACAAGCCTTGAAACACTGGGATAATTCAGGGATTAGAAGTCTTTCTGGAGCTCCTAACAAGCCTGTTTTCAGTGTCATTAGTGATGGGAAAACTCAGCAGCTCCTCAGGAGGGGAAACTATTTCACATTTCTGGAATTTCCAGAGCTCAGAAATTTCATCTGCTCAGTCTGAGGTGGATGTTTCACTGCAGCATATTCGCTTAAATATCTGGGGGCCATAAGAATGAAACAAGGCAAGTTTAGTCTGATGTGCCTTCCTCAGCAAGAAGAAACTACTTCCTCATACCACCTGAAACAAATCACTGACACTAACAACTCTGGCACGTTGTGCTCAGTCAACTGAGGACTTGTTTTTACTTAACTTTAAAAAGGTGCTGAGGTAAATCTGGTCACATATACACAAAATGTGTATTAAGTAAACACCTATGGAGAGGTAAAGACTTTTATGGCTCACAGCCAAACCACTAAAAGGATTAGGGCTGGGGCCAGACTGCAGACAGTTCACAGGAATGTATAAAATATCAAGAATTCAAACACAAATGCCTCCCAATGAATTCCTGGGTTCCTCCCTTGTTCCTTCAGATGGAGTACGGCATATTTTAAAACTTTAAGTCTCACCACTATTGGAAATAACTTAGTAAGTAAGTAATTAAACAAAACTTTAAGTACCTTGAAGAATGAAAATGTAATTTACTTCAGCTTACGTACATTTCTCTTGAATCGGTTTGTGCTTGCTGGTTAAAAATGGCAGAGACGAGATTCAGTTACCTTGGTTACATCTGATTTTTTCATGTTTTGAGTTGGATGGAAACTGAGGGCCAACTCCTGCAGATTAGGATGTTACCTCTGTCTATGTTAGATTTACACAGCAGCCTATTGCACAGAGCCATGTATTGCTGTCAGCTGGATTGGCTGGGAGGCAATCAATTAGTCTGCCTTGCTCATGCCGTTTCCTCTAGATTCTGGTCTAAAATTAGGTCCCTCGCCTAAAGGATGTTGCATGATGGTGGTCTTCTGGACTTTGCTAGATAATACACAGTCCTATATGATGTGTTTTAAGCCCAGAGTGCGCTGTCAAAGGCTACAGCACCAACACAGTTCATTTCATTGGATAGATTGCTGCTGAAAGCTGCCTGGGGCAGAAATGGTGCATTGACAAAGTACTTTGTAATAACTGCTAATACATCAATTCCTTTTCAAATGCATTTGTAACATCCCTTCTCTCTAAACCCTCTCATCCTGTCCAAAGGACTCTCCACCAGCCAGAATGCAGTCTTTGTGAAAGTGTAACAACACAGACAGTCCCTTCCTGTCCTCTGTGTGGGGGAGTCACTACAGCAGGACATCAAGATAAGGCTGCAGTTAAAAGATAACAAGATGGATAATCCTTTTTCTTTCCTCTCTTTTTCTCTGTGCATGCAGTAAAACAAGGCTGATGTTTCAAGGCTGGAGTCTCTTCTTCACTCTGAGGTTCTGTGAGGCAGGTGTAGTAAAAGCACCTGAGTGCTGAGCCCTGTAGGAAGCTGCAGGCGAAGACTGTCAGTTGTTGTTACAGCTTAGCCGAGACCGCTGGGTTTATTCATGCCTCCAGCTCGCATTCTCAGCCTAGACATGAGGAGAGAGCTCAAAACGACCACTCTAGTCTACATACACCATTAAGTGACAAGACACGTTTGGGAATGTTAAAAATAACTCCACTGCACTAGTTCAGCTATCCTGCACAAGAGGAAGTCCTACAATATCACGGTATTTATTCCCTGTGTTGTGTTCTTTAACTGTGCGTGAGATGAGGCTTGTCATACTCATAAAGAGGAGTGGAGAGTCTGGACAGTCGAGATAAATGCAGTAAGCCCATTAAAGACACGCAGCTCAGATTCGAGGGGATTCTTGGAGTCGTGCACTGCAGCGAGTGAACAGTTTGTTACTTTGACCCCGATAGTCTTCGAGGGCTAATTAGATCCATCTTCACAACCCAGGCATCTGCAGAGAGAATCGTACAGACCTGATCGCTGCAAACTCCTTAAGAAAACATTAAACACAGTGCAAAGACATGTACGCTATCCTCACATTAAATTGGACTCCACAGCGTGAAATTGCCTCTGAATCAAAGAGCAGCAGCTGTACTATTTTATAACACACAGCAGAGTAAAGCCGATACTAGGGATGCATTAAGGAGCCAAACCACTCAAGTTAAAAGCAGTTGCTCGCACAACATCTTTCATCATCCATTTCAGTTTCTAATGACGGCAGCTCCAAGAAACACACAAACATGAGCTGCTGACAATGTCCTGTAATATTCTCCACTTAGTGATGTTAAATCAAAGTTGTAATGGTTAAGATTTTAGTCATCGTTGATTTGAGGATACCTGCAGTTACCATGGTAACAAGTAATGCGTTGTTAGAAATACAACAGACGAACAGCCGGTGTATCCGTTTCCAACTCACTTCAGTTTAACAAAGAAGTCAGTCAATTGGGCTTTTTTCTCATCTTGCCATGAGCAAATGTGATCTGATTTCACGCTACACAAGTCGAAAAGTTGCTTATCTTGGAGAGAAGGTGGAGGTGTGCAAGCCTGTCGCCTACTCTTCATCTAACAGCTCACTGTGGCTGCTCCTGACTGCTCCATTACTCAACCACCGATGAAAAAAACAGACAAGATAAATAATCGCTGTCAACACTAACTTCAGTGACAAACACGCTGCGTTTCCTGCGACTGCTTTACAATAAAAGTGAAGTATTTCACAGGTCGAATGCTTTTAATGTGAAACAGCAGCAGTAGGATGTAGGATGGTCTGTTTGCATGAGCAGTAACTTAATATAGTTCTGACACGGCGTAAAGTGAGTCAAACAGTAAACAGCTTGATTATGTGATGCAACATTTTCCTCATGCTCAAATACTGCTCAGCCCTACAAATAAAAACTAACACATAGAGAGATCATTTCTGAATGCAAATAAAACACAAAACACAATGGCAGTTGCAGATGAAATGCTGACCACTTTGTAAATGTTCAAAAACTCACCATATTCCTCGGAAAGGGAACCAAATATCTGTCTTTCAGAACAAACAAGAAAACCAAGTTTGACCTTTGTTGTCACCACAAACATCACATCAGTCAAAGTAAAATATTCCTTTAATTAATGGGATGAGAGAGAACTGCTGCTTTTCTTTTTTTTAGTGAACGCTGAACTGAACGAATCAGTTTACAAATGATGAACATGAACGTGAGTGGCGTTCAATGTACATGACGTCTCCATAGACACATAAGCCATAAGCTTAGCTGGTGCCATACAGCAGACGCATCTGCTGAAGCCAGTTTTTTGAGCATTTGAAGCAGTTTTATGAACAAACAAGTGAAGACTCAGACTGATTATATTTATATACAGATTTTAAATCTAACTAATGTCTGTGTCGGTGGCGTACAATAATTCATTTAGTTTGGTAGTGGCAATGATTTGCGGCTGGTGATGGATGGGTAGAAGGAGGTTCTATTGAAAAAGATTATCTGCCTTTATTTATTTAAAAAAAAAAAAAAAAAGGAAAAAATAAACGTGAACTAGTTCATTTTTGAAACTGTGAACTTGGTTCAAAATTTAAAAAAATGAACTACTAACGTGAACTAGTTCATTTTCATCTTTATGGACTGAACTTTGAACTAGTTGTTTTAAGTGTGAATTGGCACACTTGATGTAAAGCTGTCTTTATGCCATTATAACATCTTGTTTAACATGCAAAAAGGGAAAAAAAATGTCAGTTACAAACAACCTGACACCTAAAGAAGATTTTGCAAGGTCGTTCGACTGTTGAGTGTTTAGTGGATGTAAAGTGCTTTTTCCAGAAACCTGCCTTACAAGCCAACTCCCCCATGTCTCTAATGACATCTAAAAAGGTCTGACCCCTGAGTCGTCTAGACAGGCAGCCAAACGCTGCTTATAGGTCATCCTGGATCAGGCTGACATGTACAAAGTGAGTGGGGCACTGGACAATGATGACTGTTCACATTGCGTAGCATGACTTTTATATGAAAATATAAACAACAGATTTCATGTTGATACGGGTTTAAAATGTTGAATCAAAGATAAGCTGAGAGTAAATGTGCTGTGATGATGTTTATGGTCTTCTAGTATCGGTTCACTTTGATCCAGGTCAACGGTATCCAGAATTTTCCCACGCTTACAGATCTTACAGCAGAGGGATTATCAGGGACTTTTCATGTCCAAACAAAAGCTACATATTTTTTTGACAAGAGGCTTTAAGGCTCTGGGGATGTTAAAGTTTTACCCAACAAATGTTAACAGCCAATTAATAAGAGTTGGAGATAAGAGACTTTTTCGTTGTTAAAATGCCAGGTGACATTGCCAGGCAGCCACAGGCTCTTTTTATGTGTCCACAGGTCATTAATCCACAACTCTGGCTTCTGAGTTGTGTTACAGCACTAACTGTCACTGATAAATCATCTCCTTACTCACGTCAGATAGATGTCCTGTCCCAGGGGGATTAAATCTAGAGCTGATGTTCCTCTACATTTTATGAAAGGAGTTGGGTGCTGTGAGTGCCAGTATGACTGAGATGGGGTGGGGGTTCACTCTCTTCCAATTATCGGCCACTCAGAAAAAGCCAGGCAGCCACGCAGCTCTGTGTGTGACCCATGAATTATACATGAGCTCCATTAAGACACTTAACAGCTGTTTCTTCAGGAACTCACCAGCAACAACTGCAGCCTGGTGGCTCATGTGTGCTGCTTATTAAAACAGCGGCACTAGTGATTAAGGTTGTGCAGTAATGTGTGTTCTGACTATCATAAACCAGCCAGTCACAGAGCTATTTTCAGTTCAATCTCATCTCTCTGGAGGGCGACTGGGCCAGCTGCCGATTTCCTCCCATGGCGGCGAGATGCACTACAGTAATTAAATGTCTGTTGTGGCTTGCTGACCTTGCTGTGGATCAGGCGTTGAGCCTTTTCTACACCCAACTGTAGCACGTGTCCTGGTCATCATACCTATAGATCCAACAACCAACCCGAGAGTAATAATCTCCGAGGCAGGAGGACGAGGAAAAGGCCTCTTTAATGAATGTAAATGGAAGAGAGGGGATGTGGCACACAGCCACACTTGTTTAGGACAACTGGTTTTAAAACCATAGAAACATAATGGAAGTCGCCTGAATGAAGTGAAAACGTGTTAAACTACAATATACATTTGCACTCCACTTCTCCAAAGTTGCTTTAACATACAAGTAAAAAAAACACACCAGCTAACCGTAACCCTACAGTGTGCATCAGAGATCATTCAAGTAGAAGAATTTAAAGTAATATTCTCATTCAAATGCTCACTTTTTTCAAGAATGGAGTGGTATAATTTCCTCTGTTACTGCAATGGCCTGATTCCCCCGTGGGGAGAGGTTTCATCTGATCTAATCTCATGTAATGCTCTTTCATGAAAACAAAGTGTTTACTTGCATTCATATTTTCAAAGGAGATTAGGGCCACTTTGCAGAAATATTACAGCCTGCATATACAGCAGCTTTTCTTCTCTTCATATCTTCCCACACCTGCAAACGCACCAACAGCATCTTATCTTCTTCCACATTATGAAATTTATCCACATCAGAGAAACACATCAGACATTCACTCGATGATGATTTGCACAGCCTGTCTGGGTTAACATGAAAATCTACATTTAATATTTTTGCTCTTTACAGAGTCTAAACAGTGAGGATCTGCATCACAGGCTTTGCCCTCAGTTTAGCATCAGCTTGATTATGAGGCAACAAATGTTACAAGAAATGGGATTTTCTGGGTCTAATTCTGTGTCGCTTTGTATCAATACTCCGTAACACTCCTAACAAGATTCGGTCTGAATCATAAAATTTCACTACACAACCGCTTTAATGTAATTCTTAAATCTATAATACAAGCAATCATACCCTTGTAAAAAAAAAAAAAAAAAAAAACTGTTCCGAGTGGGATTTTGTGCATGGCAACAGGCATTTTTCATAACAAATCCCCCATTTTTATGGACAGGAGTTATTAGCATAACTATATAATTTGACATCATGATGATTAAACATCAGACTAAGACAGACAAAGACTGACTTGAATATCAAATCCACAGGGAGCAGAATTGAGTGGGACTGAATCATGACAGAAGCTTTCTACAGACAACACTTATTTGCCTTTCCCACCATACCCGCAGTTGACAATGTGTAATGTTTTTCAATGAGATAGGCGCTAAAAATGGCTCCTTCAACAGCTGCTTTACCCCCTCCCCCTCCACCAAAAATTCACCCCACCTTCTGCTTATGTCGCTTATTTTCTGAGCCATAATATTTTTCAAGATTAGACACACAATTAACTCTAATGTTCTTAGCAGGGAGAGTGGGGGCTTACTGCTGAAGAGAGAACAAAATATAATCATCTTCCCACAATTCAGCTCTGTGTAAAACAATGCCTGGACATTAGCTGATAATAATGTGACATGCACAATAAAATACGGTGGTTATCTCCAAAATTATGCATCTATTCGAAGTCAAAACTGGCAACAAGAGATTTACTGTCAGAGTAAATTGTCAGGTCTGTTTTACATGATACAGTGATTACTTTCCACTTCCACATGTACTAAGCCGAATTCTTTAACACTGCGCACTGGATAATGTAACAGTGGTTCAAGCGTTTGTCGAGCTGAGCTGACACCTAGCTAGCAGGTAAGCAGAAACAGACTGCACACAAGCACCTGCAGATGCAGCACCCTGGGGACCTGCCTGCCACACTGTGTATCATCACACCGTGATGGCTAGCTCAGATGCCGTGAGAACATTATGCAAAATAACCAGAATATATAAAGTGTGGCGAAATACATCCTAAGTTCGAGCAAGGGGAGGAACCAGAAGTAGAGTAATGCTTTGGAGACCTGAATGTTGGCTGTGGAGTATTTCACATTAATCAGTTTTAACAGGCAATTCCCTCCATTCATCAGACAAAACACACCGTGTGCGATAACGTCCATGTCTCAGACTGTGGATGTTATAGCACACTATACAGACAGAATGAATCCAGTTTGAGACATCCACCATTTGAAAACAGCGAAAATTACCATGAAAAATGAATTCCATCATAGCTGAGTCGTCATTAAAGCCTTGTTTACAAAATTCTTGTACTTTAAGTAAAGCAGCAACCTCAGTTTGAACATTCAATGAATTCCAGTGGCATTTTTCCAAATAATTATGCAGCATTCTGTAACAAAATCCTTCACATCTCCTTCACTGCCTAGTGTGTTGCGTCTTCCTTGCTAATGTGCCGTTTATCCACAGAAAAATGGAAATCTGGCGATGTTCATTTGAGATATGAGGTACGTGAAAACCCTTATCATCATCACAGTGAACAGCTTATTTCTCATAGAGCCCATTATTCCTCATTAGGAGCAGAGGGCGTTGTGGGCGCTGCAGAGCTGGGCATCAAGTGGCTAAGTGATGAATGTGCTTTGGGGGTGTTTATCGCCCTAACAGCGAGACACAGTGATGATGACCGATGGACTCAAGAGAGCAGGGAAAATCAGCGCTGCAGTGACCTTGTTTTAACTGATAGGTTACATGGATAGCAGAGGAAACAGCTCTCCTTCAGCACAATCCCTGTTCAGTTGGATTTTAAGCATTTCAGCTGTTGAAGAATTCAGAGGTGTCTCTGTACTTTGTCTCCAGAGGACATGTTAAACTTATGAACGAACAAAATCAATCAATTTTTGTCTAAATCTTTAAAAACAGTGCATTCATGAAACAAGACTAAAAAGTCTATAGTTCCTAAAGGCTCCAATATTTATTAGATTACATCCCACAACACACCAAGATGTTGAAAGGAAACAATACTGTCAATTTTATGACATGAAGCAACCAGTTAAAGTCTTCACACATTCTTTTAACCACAAATTTAAATACAAATTTAACAGGGCAACAACACACTGTCCCTGTTTTCCAACTCCCTCCTGTTTTTCAGCAGTGCAGCAGACTCATGTAAGGAACAAGAAATTCATAGAGTGACAGGAAAAAGCACGGGTTCTTCTACCTGAGGGGCTGCACTGATAGATAATCAGAAAACTGCTAAAGAAGAGTTCTGAATTTTAACACTGGCTTCAAAAATCTATGAATTTTGTAAAAGAACTAAAATGGGGTTACCAATACCAACAGATGATCTGATCACCTGCAGGCAGATGTGGGTCTCCAATTTTTTCTGACATTCTGTTCTGGTTTTAAATGTCCCTATAGCCGATCTCACGGCACAGCTCCTGTCATTAACTTGCACTTTGTGAATTTTGTCTGACGATGTGATTATAAAATAATGGCTGTATCTAGAGTGCAACAGCTTGGTAATGGCTGCTGGTTATTTCTGCTCAAATTTTACACTGAAATGAGACCATCTCCTTCCCTCCTTTCAATCACAAAAAAATACTTTTGGTGTCTGTGTGTTAAAATAATTAATTGAGTCCAGTTAGTTATAAGTCAATTGTCAATAGTTTTCATACACATTCACAAGTGAATTTCATACTCCAGAGATTTGAGACTAGACCTGATGCAATGTTCACTTCTTATTTCTAGCTGGCAACTGTAAAGTGGCAGCCAAGTTAGCACGCTCTCTAATTATGCTAGTGTGAGCTCCATGAGCTGGTTTCTCATGCCATCTCCATCTCACTTTTTAATGTTTCCATCTGACTTGTTATAAAATGAGAACCTTGTAAAATAATTTTAAACACACACTTGATGGCTACATATATGATATAAAACATGCCAGTCAGCATCCTCACCAGGTGATGATCTGTGTAGAGGACATTACAATGCAGAACTAGTCTAGTATTGTAAGTATGATAAGGAAATAAAGTAATTAATCATTGTTCAGGTTTAGCGAATGGTCAATTGATCAGTTGCTCTCTCACCACATATTGATGCCTGTTGCTTACCTACCATCAAGTTGTGCAAACTCGTAACCACAACAGCTTTTCTATGTATGGCCAACAGGAATATTAGTCCATCAGCTGACAATAAAATCATATGCTCAGGGTTTTTCCTACATAAAGAATTGAGAGGTGGCCGCCTGCGTCAATTTCATACCGCCTCCCGACAATTTCTAGTACTTGTTTTCTCGTTACTCAGTGAATTTGATGTTTGTAACTGCAATTGCGGCTGTGCTCCGCTACGGCAATGTAGTGGCGCTGGATCGTCATCTGTGCATCAGGCAGAGCCATAGTACCACCCCTGCCTAATTTTCAGCCAGGAAAAACCCTGTATGCTAATATTTTTCAAAATTCTGCGAAAACACAAAACCATTTTTTAATCATTTAAGTCAGTTATCCAGAAGAATTTAAAACATTTTCTGGTCTCATGAGAGAATGTGCTGCTTGTTCTGTTTTTTTACATCACTAAACTGAATGCCTTTGAGTTTTAGACGGTTGGTCGGACAAAACAAGCAAGCTGAACAAGCACGCAAGCTAACAAATACATTGTGGTGCCCTAGTTCCAACATACGCACACTAAAGCATGACCTTTATGAACTCATCAGTGCTCTTGTCATTTAGGCAAAACTTCTCCAGAGCTAAACTTATTGGTCAATACAGCACATCATTTGCATGCCCCTGAGGAGCCTGGTACTGTCAGCAGGTCAATACTGTGGCCAACACCAAGTGTTGTAGAAGTTAGAAGACATACAAACTTGAAATATCTGTCAATATAACATTGACTTTATGACAAAGGGGGTCAAGCAAATTCTTGCCAATATATCTTCCTACAAGAATCATTGGCAGCAGACCAGAAGGCAGTTTTACTCCCTACCTGTGAAAAAGGAATGAGCTCTGAATACAGAGAGGCTGCACAGCCATTAACAGGAGTCAGAAACAAGCACCACTATTAATCATTTTCACTGATTCTCTAGCAGGTGGCAATTTGTTCATTCAGTAATTCAGACATGAAATGGACGGGCGAACGAGGGGAGAGCTAGGGTAATGTGGCGAGGTAAAGGCGGGATCAGCGTTTCACACTCCTATAAAAAGGTGAACCACAGTTGGCACGAGGCTTGCACAGGGCTGGCATGCTAAAATATTAACGTCCAAGGCTGTGAATATTCATGCGCAGTTGTCCCCATCATCAGATTGTGGAGGACAAAAGCAGTGTCCCTGGAGTGTAATCCAATTCTACATGTTCCTGCTTCATTTCCAAGGACAGGGGGCTCCAGGCGGAGCGGGCGGCTGCTTGGTTAGAGGAGAGGCTGCGGCTGCAACATGTTTCAGCCAACAGGAAGCAAGTAGTTGCATTGGAGTGCTGGGTCATGACAAGTGAATGTGACCTGAAGTCATTACTGTCTCCGCAGGGCCAATGACAATGGCTCAGGTTGTGCCGTTCATGCCTCCAACCATGTCTGTGGTTGTAACTATTTCTTCATGGGCCCTCTCACCTTACAGTACACACTTAGCTGTCAAAGTGCGAACACTGTTCCTCCAATGACAGTTCCTCGTAAAACCTCTGTTGTATCAAGATATTCTTTTCATCTGCAACAGCTACTTTGCATTAACAGGGATTTTTTTCAGCGGTAAACCAGGACATAGTATACACAGGCAAGCAAGGGGGAGGGTAGCTTTCTAGAGCAACCAGAGCGCACACTCACACACACACACACACACACACACACACACACACACACACACACACACACACACACACACACACACACACACACACACACACACACACACAGTACACTCCCTGTATATGTGTGTCTGTTTTCAAAAGGTAACCAAGCAACCAGTTCCTGGCCAGGACCTTTGGCTGTAGGCTTATCAGGTAACAACTTTCTGCGCCTGCTCACAGTTACACCAGGTTTTTGTTTATCCTCAGTTAGTGGCTACACTCTTGGGCCATACAGCCAGGAGTGGAGGGGGATGGAGAGAACACTAAGGCAGGGAAAATGACAGTTCAAATCCTATTCAAGTACTCCAACATGCACAAAGCACCGACTGGCAAACAGAAATCAAGAAGTGTCTGTGGAGGGAGGGATGATGTGGACAGACATGGCAGGCAGCGTTAACCACAGCATCTAATGATTAACAAACACATAATGTTTCTTGGAAAAGGTCTTTGATGATAGATTAGTAGGGACCAGGCTTGCTGACGCAGTGAGCATTTTGCCTTGTTTTTAAAACTAGTGGTTAACTTTTCATTTAAAATATTGTTGAAAATAGTGTAAGAAGAACTACTGTCATCAGGTGTATTCCTTTGATGGAACAGTCTTGAGTATCAAAAGGAATAACAAGGGGGACCTCCACTTCAACAAGAAAACAAACACAAAACAATCAAAATTCTTGGAAGGTATTAAAAATAATAAGATTTACCATGATGTTTATTTTTTGGATTGAACACTGTGTACTGCCCAAAGTCAGTCAACGTAGAGCCTTCAGGAAGAGTGGCCACAAACCAAATATTCGCTTATTTATCTACTATTGACATCTCACATGATTTCATGCTAACCTGTAAAAACAACCCCCTTTCCGATAGTGACAGCTCAACACAAACAAAATGAGGACTAAATTTAATTCCACTTGAAATGTGAAGGCTAGATGAATGTCATCTGCACTTATATTGATTCTAAATCCTCATCACTGGTTATAATTTCAAGGGTTTCACATCTCCCACTTACAATTAAATTTCTTTTGTCAATATTTGAAATTGAATGCAGTGCCCCAAGGACGAATAGCGCAAAGAAATGAAGCAGAAAGAACCTATTTGTTATTTTGCCATTTAAGAATGGTTAGTTATTTCTAAGCCATGTTATTTCAACATGTCTTGGAAATACACAGTAACGTTTCTGTGTATTTCTAAACCATTTCAAAAAAATGCTATGAGTCTGGCAGATACTGTTCTTGCCTGCTGAAGTGGAACAGCAGCCAAATGACGAGGCCTTGATGCCATTAGGATGGTAATGAGCCCAAACTAGTGTACACAACAATGTGAGTCATGAGACAAAAGAAGGCCAACAACACATTATCTAAACCTTATATTACACTCAGTGCCTCAGCGTTTACATAGAGAGATGTCCTGGAAGAGCTTAAACAAAGCGCTTCTTCATTACATGCGGTTTTTCTCTAATCAGCAAACTGGAATGTCATCGGCATGACCATGGACCTCTGTGGCTTCCCATGAAAATCTCAGAAAATATTTCAATAACTACCACAGGACGTCACTGATTGAAGCCGAAAGACAATCCTGAAGCAAAAGTTTCACACTATTGTTTAGAGTGGGAGGAGGGATCTGTCAGTTTCAGTCTAAATTCCATGACACTAAACAGCCACGCCCAGATGTATTCGAGTAAATGATGCAGTTGCTACAGTTAATAAACAACAGCCGGTGAATATATATTTAGGATGAAGAATCACTCACATTAATATCATATTGATTTGATCGATAATGTTTCTGCATTTATTTCTCTGCTGGCACCTGCACACCAACAAAATAAACCACAACAGAAAAGTTTTGAAAATCAAAATAAGTTAGATTTTTGACCTTCTGTATTTTTGTAAATGAATACATCTTAACTTTATCATTTATTCAATGATGCTCCCGATGAAAGAGAAAGAAAATAGGTGGAGCTATAAAAAGACATCCCTTGGCTCTATAATGGATCATATCCACTTTTAAATGACTGACTGCAACTTAGCACAAACAATGAAGGTTTAAAAATGACCCACTCTAATCAAAGGTTACACACAACTCACCTAGAGTATCAACAAACAACAAAAACCCTCTTAGCTGAGGGTCACTAGGACTAAACTTTCATCAAATGAGGGTCTTGGTGTTGAAAAGTAAATGGCACCAACATAAACAGAGCTGTCAACACAACCAAACATGTGGTTAAGTTAGACAGTGTGATAGCCTGGGGTTTGGGCCTGGGGAAACGGGCGGGGGTCAGCGCTGCTGGCAGATGGCAGACAAAAAAGCCCGTACTTTTGAAGTCCTGTCGCCACAGGTTTAAATGCGGATCAAGCTTTTGTGTTAACCACCAGACGATAAACCAAAACACATCACACGGAAATACTCAGATTACAGGGACCAGGAAACAATCTACCTCTAACTCATCTCTGTGGGCTTTTAAAACACAATACTGTCCGTTTTAAAATCATTCATTACAAGTATTAAATTAGCCTACAGACCCCCACATGGTATGATTCACCTCATCAGTAAAGCAAACCAAACCCCTGTCACTTTATTGGGGTTATTAAGACAAAATGTGTATAAAAACGCCTGATAAAACGTTAGCAGACTTTGATTTATAACCTGCTGAACCTTCTTTTTCTTTCTTCTTTGCGTCTCTCTCCCTGTCTGAAAATACAGAAACAAAGACTGAAAGAAAACACATTGCTAAACAGCAATTCTTTGAGAAATAATCCACCATAGTTAGGTTTTTTTTTAAACTATTTAAATTTAAATGCGGTTTAGGCGGACGGTTGTTCTCTTGTGCTAGCTCACTAAACTGACCTTGGGTCAGAGTTACTCCATGTTGGCCAATTTCTTTAAAGTGTATTCAGGTGTCGTTTGGTTAGCCGGTGAGTAAGTTATATTTTAACCACACTAACATGAGGTAATGAAGCCTAAAGTTATCAGTATCTTTCAATTAAAGAGAAAGGTAAGTTTCGCCGGTGTTCACGCTGCTGAACACGGCTGACCACCGAGACTGAACTCGCTGCCGTTTTAGTGAAAAAAAAAAATCATTAGAATCAAAGTAGCTCAGCGACCGTTGGTGTCAGAAACTTACCTGCGAACAGGCTCAACAGAAAACAGCAGACCCGGGTTATCGAAGGCTCCATCACTGTTCCGGCTATTCCACGACTTCTCCACTGAAACTTGGTCCGACAACTTGTGCTGAAACCGAGTGAAAAGCTGTAGCACTGCTCGACCGAAGCATCCAAACTCCACTCCTCCTCCTCCTCCGCCTCTCTCTGCAGGTGCACAGCGGAGCGCGCCCCGGGGTGTCACGTGACACGCGGTTATCTCAAACAGTATCCCGTGACGCCCTCTGCCGGTATGAACACGGAGCTTTCCCCCGTGTTTATTCATGGAGGGAAGGCGCAAGTGTTTTGCGGTATGGTACAGTGTGTGCGGTCACGCCTAAGTGCCTTTAATTTGTGTACTGTGGAGAACTGGTGCAGTTATAAAGGTAAAGGGTGATATAATTGATTTTTTCTCTTAATTGCACTTTGATTAACAAAAACTATTCTTGGCATTATCTTTAAAAGCATCCTCATTTTACTTTTAGTGCTTAAAACTTATATCAAATTCGCATTTCCAGTAATACTTGCCCTGGACTGATACATTTAAATTAATCCCGCACAACACCTTGGATGGCTATAACCCAGATCTACACTTTGCCTATGGTGTAGGAGTGCATGTTAGCTCCCTTTCATTTAGTTAGAATAAAGATTATTTTTAACACTGGTGATGATAAAGCACCTCACTTGCATAGAAGTTAATCAGTAATTTAAGGAATCCTCCAGGTATTCATTGAACTGATGTGCCCATGTAGCTGAACACAATCTTTCCAGAAAGCCTGTCAATAGATGAAACTAATACTACTAGCTCTGATTTATCTGTAGGGGTGACAACCATAATACCCACAGACAGTAAGTATTATGGTGTGTTAATGACTACAATAATTCACTTCACAGCTTATGTAATCACAAAGATAGTTGAAGACTTCATGTCCATAACCATCAGACCAGGCTGCAGGTCACAAAAATGTACTGGTACAGGTCTGGAGCAAGAAGAACTCTGAACTGACAAAAAAAAAAAAAAAAATCATCAATCAAAATAATGGAAATAGGAAGTGTGGAGAAAAAAAAGTAACATTTCATAAGTCAAAACCACCACCTCATCTGTCAAACATGGCGCTGATTCTGTTGTGGCTTGGGCATGTATGACTCCAATGGAACTGATGATGATGTTGTGTGACTTCATGTATATCTGTCCAATTACTTTTGAACCCTTGCATTTTGGGCACCATAGAAAGTACACTACAGCCCTCAAAAGACCTGTATCTACACAGTTCTGTCAGTATTGATGTAAACCTAGTTAAAATTGAGACTTAATAAAGTATCCATTATTTTTCATCAAACTAAATGTGCTGAAACTCAGAGCCTGAGGTACAAAAGATGTGCAACTGTCCAAATACTTGCAGTGGGTTAGAAACAACATATAACCACATTGCATGCTATACTTGTCTCTCTTCAATAAACTGTCTCACCAAGAAGGAAAAAAAAAAGAAAAAAAGGATTAAACATAGCCACAATACTTGAAGGGGTCCTTTAGAAAACAACAAGAGAATAAACAAAATCATCATGCTTGGAAATTGTGTTTAATAAAAGTTCATAAATTTAAGCCTATACATCTGAGCATTCTACACTATGAATAAATAAAACATCACAAAGGACAGTAGGTGCCATACATGAAAGTCTCCCATTGTAAAAATACAGTACTTCAAGACTACACGTGTAGTATTCCAATTTCAATATCTAATTTAATACAAGTGATTTATTCAAAACAAATGATCTAAAGTGCAAAAAAGACTCAAAAACAATCAATATTTTAGCTATAAAAATTGATGTTTAAAAAAAACATTGGTCAGTCATCTTAAAGTTGTCTTCAGCTTTAATGTCCAGTGTGAACAATATGCACCATTATTACTAACTGTAGCTGTGTGCCAGATTTTGGTTTGTGTCCCAGTATCCAGGCCCTCCTCTATAACCAGGAGGGAACCACAGTTTATGCCTTAAAGTGTTGGGGGCTCTGCTGCGTGGCCTGAAACCATAGTGAGGCCGTGGAAGGATGTTACCTTTCACTGGTACCATTTTTTTTGGAAGCCATGTAGGAGCAGCTGGATTCATTGCCTAGAAAGAAAAACACAAAAAAGCTGCCATCAGCTGAAACACAAACAGTCCTAGCCTTTGACCCCATTAACTGTTTGAAGGTGATGATACAGTTTTATCTGCACACAATTTCAAAACCAGTGGGCAGAACAAAGCATAGCTGCTTCACAATTCATCAAACCTGGTTATTATAGAGTAATTTTTTTTATTCTTAATCATAGGAATTATAAAATGTATAATACAATACCTGGTAGGCACAGCGGCTGTTGGCGACAGTAAGGGGGGAAGTGCGTGTGCTCTCCTCGTCGGATGAAGAACCTGAGTGATAGTCTGATGTCACCCTCTCCAAAGCGCTAGTCACCTTCTTTGCAACATCTTTGTCCTCTTCCTCATCACTAGAGAAAGTGGCCACAGAGAAGAAAGGATTTTGTTCTCCATACCTAATAATGGGAAAAGAGGAGAGAAACATCAACAATTCATATCTTTTTTTTTTTTTTTTTTTTTTTTTTTTTTTTTTTTTTAAAAGAGAACACACACACTTTGCAGGAAATCTGTAAACTATTTAAAACCGAACAAGTCTTGAAAGATTGATAATTAGAACGTTTTGGGATATTCTTTTTAGTCTTAGCTGAATGTATATCACTGGTTGGAGATATTAGTACAATTTTAACAAAATCATCTAAACAATACACCTGTTAAAAGGTGTTAAAGACACCTGAATGCTAAAACCAAGTAATATCTGTGAACTACACAACTATGTATGCCAGATTCACTCTTAAAGTCTCACCTGCAACACACCTCCCCGGGGTCCACCCACAGTGTGAGTTCACGGGGAAGTCCCAGGTCACTGTACTGAACCCCGCTCTCCCGGCAGGCCCTGAGGAGCTCTGGATCCTGCCTGCAGAACTTGTTCACTCGGATGCACCTGCAAAGCACACAAAACTTTAAAGAATCCTAACGCTGTCTGCAAAAATCAATGGAAACACATTCATAAGAAAAGCTGGGCTGCATGTGTAAGAATCCATATTAATAGAGTGCTGCAGGAATGAGTCCGAATACTTGGAAATAACTAACGCATTTATCACGCCCGGCTCCCTTGTCCTGAAGTCTATGGTTTTTTGAATGGGGTTCTGGTTCGATCCCTGAAATAAGGTCTTAGGTTACCTGAGTCATGGTTTTTTAAAGCTTTTACGCATCTCAAAAAAGGCAGTTGCTAACAAGTGGCCAAATAATTCTACAGAGGTTGTTGGGGATGAACACAAAAACCGATCTACTCACAAATCCACTTTTACAGCCTCATTGTGTTTATACTTGCGCTCATGCAAACAGAAAAGGCTTTTGTAGAAGAGGTCAGAGATACATCAAATTACAAGTTTGAAGTTAAGTTTTGGTAATGTTGAAGTCATATGACCCTGTTGTAGTTCACTTATCATCTAACATCAGTTTTTTTTCTTCTGGTGATTGTATCTAGGCTTCAAAAATCAAAAGTGGTGTTTATTTGTGAGGGAAAAATTTAATTGGCTTTTTGACAAGGAAACCAGGGTGATATACAGAAATATGTCATCCTTACAGCACTCTATGGCGGTCAGTAAAAAGTCAAAAGAGGGCCGCACCTGTATGCTTGCCCTTTGCTGGGGTTTCCGGGGTACCAGTGCCCCTTGAACTTCTCCTGCAGAGCAACAGCAAGCCTCTCAACGAACAGCTCAATTTTGTGCGATTCCAGCTTCCCCCCCTTTATCACAAGCCTCTTCAGGAAGAACACCACAGCTGCAATTTCTCTCCTCATTTTTCACATATGTTTCATCACGCATGCACAGTCTCTGTAAGGACATAAACATTAGTTAGGTGAGTACCAGTTCAATCACAGCAGTAACCAACTGTTTTAATAAAAAAAAAAACAAAAAAAACTGACAAACATATCTACCTTAATTATGCTAAAAATGTCGAAGCCTGACAGACAAGGAAGTATTTTCTTTTGTCTGTTCTGTATTAATCCTTTAGCGTCTTGTTTTCATGCATTTCCACGCCTCTGTAAAGCACTGAATAATGTCATTTTAAAAGAAAGGACCTACCAGTGCTCTTTTGTTAACCTACTAACGCGCACTTTCAAGTCCCTTTCCTTAACGTTAAACGCCTATGTGTGCGTGGCAACACTGTTGTTATGGAGAATATTTTTGTTTATAATGACAAATGATAACACAGTAACCCTTTACGTTTACGTACAATTTCGTTTTGCTTTTGGTGAGATCTGTTGACTTCAGTTAACGGCACATGTCCCAGAAAGGCGGGCTGTGACGCACAAGTTCCGGTAACCCACGCACCACCTCAATCCATAATATCTAACAGACTACTTAACTCTAACTAGCCAGTGAGCCCGCTAGTTCAGCTAACAATGCAAACAATGTTACCCAAATCACACCGGAACGCATTTGAAACTTACTTTAATTATTTTAACGGTAGTTACAGTTTTGACGCTAAAACCTACCACAGGGATAGAGTATTCCCTTCAGAGAATAAGGCTGTTAGCATTAGCTTCCCAGCTAATGCGCCAAGTTAACGCTAACAGCCTCATGTTGCTAACTAATCCAACAACTGTCCTATAAATATCATGGCAAAAGTTAGAAACTGTCATAAGTTGTGATATAATCATATAACGATTACACTGAGGTACACTAACTAATACAGTGAGACACGAGGACATAAACAACGTAACTTACCTTATCTCGTGGTCCCCTCCAACGTGTGGGCAAACAATGAATGGCAAGGAGTCAGTGGCCAACAGAAGAACCCTTGAGGATCAGTTGCTAACCCCGCCCTTTACAACACAAATCCCGCCCACCGCTCTCATATTCATTGGCTGTAAACAGACGAGCGTTGGCACGTTCATTGGTGGGGCACAAGCTCGTCAGGGAGTGAGTCACCCACATAACTGTTATGACTCATATCGTCAGGTATGTGTTTGTTGCAATGGTTGCATCCGGGGATGTATTTTTATCATAAAATGTGAAAATAGTAAAACTAAGTTTGGACTTACACATGACATTCTTTACTTTTACTCTTTAGTGTGAAGTTTGTAAGATGGTACAAGTTAAGTGTATGTCGCTAATGTAATAAACTAATCTCTAGTTTAACTGCTGATTACTGTGGGAAATCATTAAAGTCGGATTCTCCCTTTCCAATTCTGCTGCCTAAAAACTACAATTCATGTTACACAAACGATCTAATAATGGCTTGTTCCTGCCTTATACTTAAGGGAGGGTTTCAGACATTCATAAATTCAGACATTTATGATATTGTTGACTACAATAATTCTGATGTTTGGATTTACTATAAGAGCCCATAACAAATCCATTAGTTTCCCACAAGAACATAGAGTGCATATTTCCCGGAAGTGGCACTCATTACAACTTGTAAACGTTTTTTTTTTTTGTCCACAAGGGGGCACCCAACCTCTATCTACCACTGCAACCAGCACAATCTCCCAGTTTGTTGAGTCCATCTCAATGTAAGTCAGCAGTGGAGTCGTTATCAGATCAAGTGTTGGTGAAATTTTCACTTTCCTGATGTTTGCAGTCATTTTGTGTTGTCATTGTTGTCAATATTCATGAATTTATTGTTGAACATAAGTTGTCGCAGGTGATTGTGAGGAATTGCTGCTTTATCCTTTTAAACAAAATTTTCTGTAATTACTTTTTTGCCAAGCATACATGTGGTATAAGAAAAAGTATCTGTCATTCTTTTCCATGCAGTGGCCACCGTCAGGAAAATACCAGCATGTCAGAGTATGTAGTAAAAATAATTTCATTTTATTGGAACAGTTTACAAAAAATACAAAGTCACTTAAGCACAAATCACACAGCCCGTGTAATGTTCATGAACACACACAATAAATAGAATGTAAAACATCACACAAAACAAAAAATGAAGTCAAGTCCAAAAGGAAGGAGGTGAATGTCTAACAGGTATGCTTACATCTCCAGTAAAAGATAATGAGACTGCCAAAATAGACAAACAAGAACAGGCAGCCTGAATTTTCTGCTGAGCAGAGGCACAGGCCTAGGCATGTTTCCACAGTATACAAAAACAGACAGCATTCATATTTAAAACACAAATAAAATTTTGCATCAAGGACCAGTAATCTGAATCTCTCAAACACTCAAGCACACTAAATACACATCCAAATAAAACTGAGATAGAAGTTTAAAATGGAGCTTAAACTTTTAACTTTAAACCCTAAAGGGGTCAAATACATTTAATCTCTTACAAAGAGAGAGCAAAGAGATACACTGACAATGCTGAGTTTTTCTAAACATCAATCTGATTATAACCTTGTGTTTCCCCAGCTTATTATATGCGAGTAGCTCTGATCTCCTAGGAGAAAAACTCAGATAACTAATATTCTTTCAGATAATTTCTACTTAATAAGGCTTCTGATTTATTTCTCTCTTTCTTGCATAGGGTTCCTGAATAATGAACTAACCACAATAGTAACTGTTAATACCATTTGTCTACTTTTGTTCCAAAAAAAAAAAAAAAAAACAGGGACTTTCAGAGGCACAATAGACCAAACTGTCCCATTTGTATTGCTGACATCAACTAGGGCTCCCATACATAAATGCAGGAGAGGGGGCGACATAAGTTAACACTGAACATGAAAAAAAATTAAAAAGCAAAAAAAAAAAAAAAAACATAAAACACACACAGTGTTCTAGAGAACAAATCATTTCCATATTAAAAATCTATAGTTCATTATTACACACACTGAACCAAACACAGAAGTAAACCACTAAACCACATTTTAAATCGGTTTGGTATTGCATGTTGCTCTGTAATCTAAGTCAAATGCTTGCAATTCACATGTGAAACATAGAACAAATACAGACTTTGGTTTGGCAGCTGGGTTTTTCTTTCAATAGTGCTCATTCAGTGTATAGCCATACATGTGACTTGTGCTTGACAGCTATACCACAGACAACAAGCAGCTATGATTTACTAAATATCAAGTAAATCTCACCAGAAATAATAATTATAAACTCAGTGTTAAAAACAAAATATTTCTCATCTGTAAGTATATTAACTGATATTTCCACTTGCTGCTTGACAACCAGCTGTTACAAAGTATTAGTTTATGGACACTCCCAGATAGTCACAATGACCCCAATGAAAAAACCTGCACATCTATTATAGCCTTGTTAATTTCACACACTCACTTTGTCGCAGTGATGCTTTAGGTTCTTTCTTGTCTTGCACTTGCTCTTTTCCAAAGAGTACTTGATTTCAGTTACATTTTTTGTAACAATTTTTCAATGTTTTCCATAATATTTCTATTATTCAAAAGAAATGCAGCTAATTTGTGTTAGTATGTATAAGTATTTGCA